>NC_077228.1:11332904-11417904 GCF_027887165.1 Monodelphis domestica | reverse complement strand
ATTCCTCCTAACCTTGGAATGCTATGATTCTGACTTTCCAAGGACCATGTGTTGTGAAGATGGGATTAACCCCCCCCCCCGCCCACTTTTAGATTTAATCACCAGAAGTGTATATACCCCCACATTTCCTTAAGTGAGGGAGGTCTACAACCCATGTGCTAAACTGGGTGACAACTCAGAAATGACTGATTGCCCCCTGAGCAATCCTAAGAAAATTCTAAAACTGCAATTGGTCCATGTAAAGTGGAAGGAAGGCACAGGAAGTGAAGCAAAGAAGGGTCTTTAAAAGTAGTTGCAAGTTCCTGTGACAAGCTTTTTTTTCCTTCAAATTTGGCCTTGGAGGCACTCCAGCTTGGAACCTCAGACTGCTCTTGGATCTTCCTTTAGGATTACCATGTGGGTAGAATGGAAAAAGCTGACCTTCCTTTCCTGACTTTCAGAGAGATTAACACCAGATAGGCCTCTCTCTCGGAGGCCCCATGGGTGACACCTAATTTACCCCTGGGCCCTCCAGCTGGACTTCTGGAGCCTTGCCAGAGCAAAGCCAGGCTAGATTAAGCTAGATTTCTTACTTTACCCTCTTTCTCATTTCCCTACTTTTACTATTTCCCTCTATTTTATAAACAAATACTGCTAAAAAGTCATTTGACTTGAGATATATTAATTTTGGTTACCACATTTCTCTATTTAGTCCAACATGGATTTGTCATTCACAGGGAGGCAAGAATCTCTAGTCTCCTCTCCCTACCTCTTCTTCCCAGAGTCTTTCTCTCCCTTCAGTGACTTGAGGAGAGGTTGGAATGTCCCATTTCCTCTCTAGATTCTGGAAACCTAAAAAGTCCAGCCCTCCCTTCTCTTCAGCTTTTACCAATTCTATCCTTAGGCATGTTCAATGTATTGAATAATCAGTCTCTGACAATGAGAAGAAAGTCCCATATGACTGATCCTTTGAGCCAAGCATTACATTTGTATAAACATTTAGTAAGCTTTCCCCATGTATCTGGGAATAGAAATATAAGCAAAAAAAGAAAGACAGTGTCTCCCCTCAAGAAGCTTTTATTCTGAAGAAGGAAGAAAAACCCCTAAAAGGAAGCCCCAAATGGAGGCCCTGTTGGGATAAGGAGAGCTGCAGATGCAAATGATGATTTGGGTTGAGAAGACTTCTCAGAGATGAGTGATAAAACCCAGGAAGCAGATCCAGAAGAGGAATGTAAATATTCTGAATAAATATAAAGGTGAACCATTAATTGAGCCAACTTATCTATGAGCCCATAGTATACTAGCATATACTATGGTATATACTCCATGCATATATACATTGAATATCAGGTCCTCGAGGGCAAGGATGGTTTCTCAGTATTCCCAGAACTTATTCATATCTTTTGACCATTTATCAATTGGAGAATGACTTGTATTCTTATAAATTTGATTTAGTTCTTTATATATTTGAGAAATAGGCCTTTATCAGAGAAATTCATGTTAAAATTTTCCCCCAATTTGTCGTTTCCCTTCTTATCTCAGTTGCATTAGTTTTGTTTGTAAAAAACCATTTAAATTTAATATAATTAAAATTATTAATTTTATATCTTGCAATGTTCTCTATCTCTTGTTTGGCCATAAATTCTTCCCTTCTTTATAGATATGACAGACAAACTATTCTATGTTCCCCTAATTTACTTATAATATGATCCTTTATGACTAAAACATATGCCCATTTTGACGTCATCTTGGGATAGGGTAAAATATATTAATGTATTCCTAATTTTTGCCATACTGTTTTCCAACAATTCACTCATTTTTAATCCCTTTAGAGTCTGACTTCTGACTTTATCATTCAACTGCCTTTGCTCTCTCCAAAGTCACCAACAATCTCTAATTGTCAAATTTAATGGTCTTATCTAAATCTTCATCCTTAATTACCTCTTTGTAGCCTTTAACACTATTGATTACCCTCTCCTCCTTGGTAATTACTTTTCAGTTCTCTTGTTCTTTCCTGGCTTTCCTCCTAAATATTTGACTGTTGCTTCTCACTTTCTTTTGCTGGATCATTCATTTGTTGCCCAATAATCATGGATGTCCCCTAAGGCTCTTTTCTGGGCTCTTTTCTTTTACCCCCTCTATATTTGTGATCTCATTAGCTCCCTGGGGTTTAATTATCATCCCTATGCAGAAGATTGTCAGATCTATATATCGAGGCATAGTTTCTCTTCTTTGAAGAGAGTCCAATTGGGACATGGTTCCAATCCTCCATCAATAACTACCTTTTGGACATCTCACAGTGGACGTTTCTTAGGCATTTTAAATTCAACATGTCCAAAATAGAACTCATTATCTTTTCCCCAAACCCTCTCATCTTCCCAACTTTATTATTACTATCAAAGGAATTGCCATTCTCCCAGGACATCCAGGCTCGAAACTTTGGTGTTATCCTTCATCGTTCCTTTGTACTCATCCATTTTGCTATCAAATCTTTACCTCTAATTTATCTCTCATGTTCCTCCTCCTCTCTTTTTTGCTCTTGTATATCCCCTTCTCCCCCATCACATTTCATCTAGGCTACTGTCATAACTTGCTTTTTGTTCTCTGTGACACCATTCCATCTTCCTCACAACTAAAGTAATTTTCCTAATGAACAGCTCTTTTCATGGCCACCCTCTTTCCCTTTAACAGACCCTATCACTTCTACGATCAAATAAATTCTTTCATTTGACATTTAAAGTCCTTTACAACCTGGCTTCTTCCTGTTTTGTTTTTGTGAACTCATTATATAGTATTGCCTTCCTATTCTCTGCATTAGTCATACTGGTCTTACGGGTTCTGCATATAGTTCTGTGTCATCTCCCATCTCTGTGCCTTTGCACTGGCTGACCTTTGTGCCTGGAATATATTCTCTCTTCACTTCTACCTCTTGGAATCCTTGATTTCCTTCAAGATTCACTTTAAGGATAATCTTTTCCATGAGGCCATTTCTTGTCCCCCAACTCCTAGGGCATGCTTCCTCAAACTATCTTGGATTTATATTTAATATGTTATGTATACACTCATATGTGTAAATGCTGTCTTTCATCTTCTCTAGGTTTTCAGGATATCACTCTCCCCGTGGCTGTCCTTCTACCAATATGACCACTACTTTTCTTTCTTCTTTGCCATAACTTCTTTACCATATCCCAATATCCCCCAAATCTTCTTCCAAGCCATATCCCCTACTCACAGGTTTGTTTCAGGGTTCTTTCCTGGATCCTCTTTTATTCTGTCAATATTACTCCCCTTGGTGATATCATCAGTTCCCATAGAATCAATTACCACCTCTATGCTAATGATTCTCAGATTTGCTTATCTTGCCCCAACCTCTTTGGTGATCTCCAATATCATTTCTTAATGCCTTTTAGTCATTTGATTTGAATATCCAGTAAAGGTCTTAAACTCAACATATCCAAAAATGAACTCATTCTCTTTCCCCCTAAACCATCACTATGTCCTAACTTGGACATTACTATTTTACCAGTCCTTCAGGCTCATAACTTAAGGGTTGTGAACTTTAAATTACTCACCCTTCTTAGATCTTACTTTATGGTGAAGATAAATTTGTAATCTCCTGATTGAACAATGAAGGTACTTAGCTCTTTCTTTATAGTGAAGCTAGAACTTTAAGCTAAGTCTATTTTTAGATCTTACTACAAAAAGGTGTTAAGTAACTCTAAAGGGAAAATTAATCACAAAGAGGTTAAGTAACTAACAAAAGGTGAACTTAACAAAGAAGTGTTAAGTAACTCAAAAGATATAATCTAATCAAAGAAGATGAGAACTAAAGAATGGGCAGTCCTGGAGAAAAGCCTCTGATGTGATTGGTATAGATGAAAATTGAGAGGAGGGGACACAAGAGTAAAAGGTCTATATGTTTCACATCACTTCCTCTCTCTGGTACCCTTTGGAGGCAGAGAGGTGGCTGGTGGCAGCGTGCTGGGCCTTTCGGCATCTTGGTGTGGCTACAGCTATTGTCCGGTTAGGTGGTGAGTTTCTGGCTGAGTTTTCCCTCCTTTACTTTCCAAACTTTATCGTCTTAGAAACCTCTAATCTCCTTCAGAGACCTAGTGGCGGAGATCTTGAACTCCCCCTGACACAGGCCAGGTGGGAGAAATCCTATACCCTCTTTCCTCTTTCTCCTTAAAATCCTTCCCTCTATATTAATTAAAATTACAATAAATTTCCAGACTGACTTGGATATTTTATTTGGGATTTTTTCCCTGGCAACCAATTAATTTAGATTTTAAGTCACAACCCTAAAATTATCTTTACAGAGTTATCCTGGATTCCTTGCTTTTGGAACACATATCCAATATTATGCCAAGGCTATTGATTTTGCCTTTACAAAATATTTGGAATATGCCTCCTTTCTCTCCTCTGCCATTGCTACCACAACTCTAGTGTAGGCCCTTATCATGCCTGGATTATTGCAATAGTTGCTGGTGGGTTTGCCTCTCTCAAGCCTCTCCCCACTTTAATCCATTCTCCATTCAACTATCAAAGTGATTTTCTTGAAGCCCAGGTCTGACCAAACTACTCCCCTACTCAATAAATTCCAGGGACTCCATATCACCTCCAGGCACAAATACCAAATGCTCTGCTTGGCATTCAAATTTATGATCATTGGAATGAAACCATGGGAAAAAGAAGAGGGCCTAGGAAAGACCCTTGGGGGATAGCTACAATTATTAGGTTTGAAATGAATGGAGATCCAGCAAATGAAATTGAGAAGGAACAGCCAACCACCTAGAAGGAAGGGACATAAAAACCCAAGGAAGAGAGGGGAAATTGATAGTGTTAAAAACTACACAGATGGTGCAAGATTTAGAAAAATCCATTAGATTTGTCATCTAAGAGATCACTGGTCAGTTTAGAGAGAGCCTTTTCAGTTGAATGATGGGGTTAGAAGCTTGGCATTCAATTCACAACCCATATGGATACAGCTCACAGTATAAGAGGTGGGATTTAAATAAAAATCTAATGGATGCTAACTTAAACACTCTATGCCCTGACTACATGATGGAAAGAACTAAAATAGTCAGAAATTATCATAGCCTAAATGGCCATTTATTGGGATATTGTAGGGGGAATTAATTCATTAGGCAGGGGATATACTAAATGTCCTCAAATGTTCCTTCCAGTTCTAGAATTTTGATCTTAAGCCACACCAATAATTCTCCTATTAGGTTCATCACTGATTACAGTGCCTAGAACATAGTAATATATATGTTTAATGATTGATTGGTTCATTCATTCCTTTGGATTAAGGCATGACTTCTATTAAGAAACAAATAGGTCTTGAAAGGTAGAATATTAAGTTGCCATTAGTCAGTAATGTTTTAGTGTGATTTTTAGTCCATTGGATCCTTTTGTTGTGGGACAGCTAAAAGAGAATAATCATCTATAGGAAATGATAAACAGAATAGTCAAACTTCCATATGGGGAGAAGAGAGAGAAAAAGAAAGGGAGAGGCACAGAGAGAGAAACTGATGTCCATAGCATTGTTGGATGGCACAGACTTGAATACATGGCTCCACTGGGGCCCTTGGCCATTTAGGGCAATTTTGAGAGTCCTGAATAGTGAAGGCCTATTGAATGGGTGAGAGAACTGCTCTAAGAATACACAGATATTTTTTTCTACTTCATTCATATAATTTCTTGGTAATTTAATTGGAATGACCTTGAATAAGTAGATTAGTTTAGGAAGGACTGTCATTTTAATTATATTGGTTCTACCCACCTATGAACAATTACTATTTCTCCAATATTTAAATTTGACTGTATAAAAAGTAGATTTTATAATTTTGTTAATATGATGATGATATATTTCACTTATGGACACCTCTGCCCACGTCCATCCAACATGTAATGCTGTAATTTGTAGTTTTCCATAGTCACTGAAAGCAGTGATGTGCCTTGTAGTATGGCTAGGGAGAATGATAGAAATGAACATTCACAATATGTCTTCACTATCTACTTGCTATATTTTGTAAAAAAAAAAAAGGGGAGAAGAGTCTAGATGACCACTGAGAAGCAGCAAAAGTTGAGTCCTCTGTGAAAACCCTTCCAAACCAATCAAAATCAAAGTGCTTCGAGGAGGACAGAAAACAAAATCTAACAACAGGACAGATCCAGGGGACCCTCCTGCTCCATTCAACTTAAAAGGTATGCAGAGAAGGTTGAATCCTTGGGTTTAAGGAAAAGAAACAAGGAAGGTCCCGGGACTCCCCCCCCCCCCCACTATACTGAAATTCCAGCTATTGTTGGGATCTTGGGTGGAGGGCTTCAGCCCAGAGGGAGTGTCTTTCTACTACAGCTACTCAAGGTTCAGGACTCTGACCACAGCTGGCAGGGAGGCCTCTCCCTCTGAAGGTTTTAACTTCTCTGCAGATCACCTCAGCTGACTTAATCTAGTCTATAAATAGTGTAGATAAAAAACCTTCAAAAGGCAGGTAAGCTCAGTCTCCAACAACCCTCCCCCACCTACTACTTTTAGATGTGTGGTAAGTAGTTGGCTGACTAGGATCCCAGGCTGAGGGCTGCAACCATGACAGAGTACCTTGGTACAGCTCAGGATTCTGACCAGACAGCTGGCAGGGAGGCAGCTGGCAGAAAGGAAGAAAGGAGGACTGAGGGTAACTACCTTCAGCCTCCCCACCTCCTTCACCTTCAGCTTCTGCTGGTAGCTGGGAAAAATCTGACCTCAAAACTCAGCAGTACAACAGGTCAGCTCCAACAGCCTAATCTAGTTAATCAGCAGAGCAGAGAAGAACCCCTTCAGGACAGAATAGCCCAAACCTACAGATCCAGGATATAAACACAGGAGTAAGATTACAGCCAATGACAGAGGGAAAGAAGGAAAAAATATGAGTAAACAATAGAAAAATAAAACACAATTGATGTTTTTATTCAAGTAATGGACAAAGAAAAAAATGGTACAGAGGAGAACCAAGGAACACCAAGCAAAAACTCAGGAACTCCAGTGAATTGGAGATAGTCTTTGGAAGAACCCAAGACACAATTAAAAAAAATAAAGAGAGGCTGAAGAAAATTGGGAAAAGAACTTAAAAAGCAAAATAAGTCATCTGGAAACAGAAGCACATGAACTAAAACAAGAAAATAGTGTTCTAAAAGCCAAAATTGACCAGCTTAAAAAGGCAAAGAAAGTGAAAGATGACCTACAAAAAAAAGACCAAAAGGAAAAAAAAGGATAATGAAAAAGCCAGGGACAAAATTCAGTCTTTAAAAAATAGAATCCAACAAAACTAGAAGCAAATGACTTCACAAGACAGCAAAAGTCTACAAAACAAAATCAAAAGAATGAAAAAATTGAAGAAAATATGAAAAACCTCATTGATAAAACTATAGGCATGGAAAATAAAACTAGAAGAGACAATTTAAGAATTATTGGACTGCAGGAAAAAAAACATGACAAAAGAAAAAGCCTGGACATCATTCTACAGGAAATTATACAAGAAAAGAGCCCTGACATTTCTTGAACAAGAGGGTAAAGTGGAGATTGAAGGAATCCTGCATTAAATCCCCAATTGACAATGCCCAGGAATGTTATAGCTATATTCAAGAACTTCTGGACCAAGGAAAAGATACTACAAACTGCTAAAAAGAAACCATTCAGATATCATGGAGCCACAGTTAGGATAACACAGAACCTGGCTGCATCCACACTGAAGGACCAGAGAACATGGAATATGATAGTCTGGAAAGCAAGGGAACTGGGTCTATTAACAAGAATCAACTACCCAGCAAAACTGACTATATTCTTGTAGGGGAAAGTATGGTTATTTAATAAAATAGAAGATTTCCAAGCATTTGTAATGAAAAGACCTGACTTAAAAAGAAAATTTAATGCCCAAACATAGAACTCAAGAGAATCACCAAAGTGTAATTAAGAAAGAAGGAAAAAAAAAACCTCTTTTAAAGGGACTCAATAAGTTGAAATGATTTGTATTCTTATAAAAAAAGATGATATTAGTAACTTTAAATTGTTATTATCATCAGAGTAGCTAGAAGAAGTATATTGAAAGGGTACAATGACAAACTGTATAGTATGATATGTCAAAAAAAGATATAAAAACTAGGGCTAAAAAAGAGGATAATACTAAGAGAAATGGGAAAAGCGATAAAATGGGGTAAACTTATATTTCATAAAGAAGCACATGGGGGAACTAATGCAATGGAAGGGTGAAAGAGGTTGAAGACAGGAATACTTAAATCTGATTTAGAGAGAGAGCAATCAGATCCATTGGGGCAGAGAATTTTATTGTGCCCTATAGAGAAGTATATTTTGTAAAAACAAACAAAAAAAAAGAGCTTTGACTGGCCTTTGATGAGATGAGTTGAGTCCTGATTGTGTCAGAGGAGGCTGACTGATGAACTGTGAAGCCTTGGCTTCTTCCATTTTATAATTAGTTAAATAAGGCTATTTGATATCAAATGTATTTGATAGCTTTGTTATTCCTTATTTACAACAACCCTATGAAGTAGGGTGGATTTTATTCCCAAAAATAATAAAAAAAGGAATGTCAGACAGCTTAAGAAAATTTCCCAAGCTCATAAAGCTACTAAGAATGAAGGTGGGACATTTGAACTCAATTATTTCCACACCAAATCCTGTGATTATCCTTCTATGGGGTTGGAAGCAGCAGAAGCAGGTGCTATAATGTATAAAGTATTAGACTTTAGTAAAGAAAAAAAAAACATGAGTTCAAATTCTTTATCTGGTCTTTATTAATGTATGACTTTAGGAAAGTCATGTCTGACCTTCAGTTTCCTTAGTTGTATAATAGAGGTAATCAGGTGTATCCTTACAGGGATATTTGTGAAGCTGGAATGAGACAACACTTTTAGGATGATTTACAAACTTTAAAGGGCTTTGGATGTTCATGATTAGTTATGATTATTGGTTTGTGGTACTTCCTAGGTTTGTTGAAAGAGTCTAATTGAATTGCATTTAGGAACTTGCACAAATACAATCATTGTTAGTGATCAACTGAATGTCACTGTGGAGTTATGCAGCTGATCTTGTGAATGCAAGAACTAAATCTCTTGGGGGCAGCTGGGTAGCTCAGTGGATTGAGAGCCAGTCCTAGAGACGGGAGGTCCTAGGTTCAAATCTGGCCTCAACCACTTCCTAGCTGTGTGACCCTGGGCAAGTCACTTGACCCCCATTGCCTAGCCCTTACCACTCTTCTGCCTTGGAGCCAATACACAGTATTGACTCCAAGACGGAAGGTAAGGGTTTAAAAAAAAAAAAAAGAACTAAATCTCTTTGGATGAGCAGAATAGTCAAGTTATGATTCATTTTACTCTCCCCCACAGGGAAAGAATCACAGTCCAAAAATGTTACGCTCTCAATGCCCTTTTGGTAGTGTTCACTGTTAATTTAGTATTCACGCTGTTATAGCTAAAATTAATATATCCACCAGTCATTATTTTTCACAAAGCTTATTAATAGAAAAGGTAGATCAGCACAGATTTAAATCTCTTTCTTAGTCTAAGTTCTCAGACCACGTGTCTCCTAGTTTGCAAGCATCTTCCTCTCCCCATTACCTGTCTTTCCCTGCCAGAGTCTGTCCAAAAGCCATGAAAAGACCTGCCACCTTTCTTATATTGATGTTCGGGACATTCACAGATGGTCATGGATGGAAACCCTGGTGCAACTGTGGCATTTGGAAAATGTTGAAGGACCAGGAGGGGAGGGGATGAACTCCCCTCAACACAAGGAGTCGTAGACTGGGTCTTTAAGGGGAAAGGACTATGTGCAGGTCTACACTTCTGAAATGAGTGCTCATGAGTTTCTCCCTGATGTATTAACTGTTAACCATCAAAGGATTCAATTAGCTCCCTGCACGAGGCCAGAGATCAGGGTTATATGGCAAAGAGGCTTAGCCTTCCCTTTTTTAAATTCATCTTGGCACACACACGCACATAGACAGACAGACAGACAGACAGAAAGAGAGAGACAGAGAAATAGAGACAGAGAGACAGAAACACAGACAGAGACAGAGAGAAACAGAGAAAGACAGAGAGAGAGAGAGACAGACAGACATAGACAGAGAGATACAGAGACAAAGACACAGAGAGAGACACAGAGAGAGAATCAGAGAGACAGAGAGAGACAGAGAAAGATAGAGAGACAGAGAGACAGAGACAGAAACAGAGAGAGAGAGAGACAGACAGACAGAGAGACAGAGACAGACAGAGACAGACAGACAGAGAAAGAAAGAGAGAGAGAGAGAGACAGAGAGAGAGAGAGACAGAGAGACAGAGAGAGACAGAGAGAGAGAGAGAGAGAGAGAGAGAGAGAGAGAGAGAGCTCTCCCTAAATAATGGTGAAGATTTCCCCAAATCACTATCTCTGCAAGCAAAGCCCCAAACAGGCAAAGACCATTTGTTCAGTAATCACCAAAGGGCCCTGGGTTCAGGGTTCCTAAGTTCTTAGTAGCTTTAAATCTCATTTGTTGGTCCATGAAGATGATGGTGGAGGGAAAAGTTCAGTCAATGTATGGTTGGAGGTGGGGGGGGGGGGGGAAGCAAATTCATTGGGGCTGTCAGCTGCTCAGCTGCTTTACTGTCTTATTTCCTGTGCAAGCAAACTACTCAAATCATCCAGTGTTTAGGAGATACATTGTCTATTTTTTTAAATCCCGGTTTTCTGTCTTAGTAACAACTCTAATGCAGAAAGGTAAGGGCCAAGGAAACAGTGGCAAGTGACTTGCCCAGCATCACACAACTAGGAAGTATCTGAGACAAGATTTGAACCCAGGTCCTCCCCACTGCAAGCATAGCCCCTTATCCATTGTACCATCTAACTGCCCCCTTTAAACCCTTATTTTCTGCCTTAGTAACAACTCTTAAGACCAAGGGCCAAGGGCTAGGCAAAGGGGTTTACTTTAGGAGAGACATCGTCAATGATGTCACCTGGTTTTGGACCCATAACAAGGTACACAATGATCTCATTCGGAGAAGGATAAACCTGAGAACTCTTGGTTTTGGGGGATGCTTTTTCTCCCCAGTCAGACCCCTTTAAGGACATGGAAACAGAACTAGGGGCTTGAGTCAATAGGGACCCTCAGGTTATACTGTTTCTCTTCTTCCTGTCAAGACTGACTCTAGGTTTAAGGAACATCCTACCATCTTGGTGATGCCTAATCACAAAGAAATACACGTTCCGCACTGAAACAAGCCTCGTATTTATCAATTTCCGTGACTGAAGGTTTCACAATTTTGTCCATTTGCTTTCTTCCTTTTCCCATGGAATGCTGCTAATTGGCTGTGAATTCTAAGCTAGCCCAAAAAGCTATAAAATCCAACCTGGGCCCAAGAAGTCAAAGCTGCTACGTGCCCAAGCAGGATCCTTTAGCGCCATCACATTTCTTTTCCTTTCAGTTTGATTCCTCACTTTATTTGAATCCTAGTTTGGGGTACATAATGGAGGGCAAGATTCTCCTTGGACTCTCAAGGAACCCAGCCTGGGAAACTCACACCAATCTATTGAAATCTATAAGGGGATCATCCATAAAGGAGCAAATGCAGTCAGGATTGAGATACTCACATCTCTGTTATTGTCTCCGTTAACTCTTCCTTGCAATCTGCAAATCTGCCAAATTCTGAAGGGGGTGGGGTGGGGAGGGTACACCTTGACACCAAGATCCCCAAGGCCCAGAATGCCAGCAACAATCCCAGAATCCCCAAATTTCAGAATCTCAGAATGCCAGACCTGTACCTGAGCAAGAATCTCCTCTCTGGATATGCCCAGCAAGTAGTCAGCTCTGTCTCTGGAATGCTGTTACTGGTAACTCACTGCTCTCCCTGCCCCTTCTTCCCTCACTTCCCCACAGAACCAAATTTTAAAAGCCTATGGTGAAATTTTTAGCAGAGCATTTATTTCTGGGGAATTTGCAAACGTTAAAAATCATACTGTGTTTCTTGTTTTTACTGATTGTCAAGATTTAAAGAAGTAGTGCACCTCCCCCCCCTTCTCTGTCTCTCTTTCTCTGTCTGTCTGTCTGTCTCTCCCTGTCTCTTGTCTCTGTCTGTCCATCTCTCTTTCTTTCTCTGTCTGTCTGTCTGTCTGTCTGTCTGTCTGTCTGTCTGTCTGTCTGTCTGTCTCCATCTGGCTGTCTCTCTGTCTGTCTTCCTTTGTCTCTCTGTTTCTGTCTGTCTCTGTTTGTCTCTGTCTGTCTGTCTCTTGTCTCTGTCTCTCTCTCTTTCTGTCTCTGTCTCTCCCAGTCTCTTGTCTCTGTCTGTCTGTCTGTCTCTCTCTCTGTCTCTGTCTGTTTCTCTGTCTCTGTCTGGCTGTCTCTCTTCCTTTGTCTGTCTCTCTGTTTCTGTCTGTCTCTGTTTGTTTCTCTAACTGTCTCTCCGGGTCTCTGTCTGTCTGTCTGTCTTTCTTTCTTTGTCTGTCTCTCTGTCTCTGCCTGTCTGTCTCTCTGTCTCTGTCTGTCTGTTTCTTTGTCTGTCTGTCTCTGTCCCTTGTCTCTTTCTCTCTCTTTCTTTGTCTCTGTGTCTCTGTCTGTCTCCCTCTGCCTCTGTCTCTCTGTTTCTGTCTGTCTCTGTCTCTGTCTGTCTCTCTGTGTCTTTGTCAGTCTGTCTCTTTGTCTGTCTCTCTGTCTCTGCCTGTCTGTTTTTCTGTAGGTCTGTCTCTTTCTTTCTTTCTTTCTTTCTTTCTTTCTTTCTTTCTTTCTTTCTTTCTTTCTTTCTTTCTTTCTTTCTTTCTTTCTTTCTTTCTTTCTTTCTTTCTTTCTTTCTTTCTTTCTTTCTTCTCTCTCTCTCTCTCTCTCTCTCTCTCTCTCTCTCTCTCTCTCTCTCTCTCTTTCTTTCTTTCTTTCTTTCTTTCTTTCTTTCTTTCTTTCTTTCTTTCTTTCTTTCTTTCCCCTCCTTCCTTCCTTCCTTCCCTCCTTCCTTCCTTCCTTCCTTCCTTCCTTCCTTCCTTCCTTCCTTCCTTCCTTCCTTCCTTCCTTCCTTCCTTCCTTCCTTCCTTCCTTCCTTCCTTCCTTCCTTCCTTCCTTCCTTCCTTCCTTCCTTCCTTCCTTCCTTCCTTCCTTCCTTCCTTCCTTCCTTCCTTCCTTCCTTTCCCTCCCTCCCTCCCTCCCTCCCTCCCTCTCTCTCTCTCTCTCTCTTTCTTTCTTTCCTTCTTTCTTTCTTTCTTTCTTTCTTTCTTTCTCTCTTTCTCTCTTTCTTTCTCTCTTTCTCTCTTTCTCTGTCCTTGCCTGTCTGTCTCTGTTGCCCAGTGGGCTCAGGAAGCTCTTGGGGCTCAATGTCAAAGAGCTCGAAGTGCTCCCGATGTGCAACACCTTCCTGTGCTCAGATGGCTCACAAAGTTTCGTCATTGCAGGCAGAGCAGCTCAGCTGGCCACCAAGACCCCCAACCCCGATGCTAGCCTGAGGAGGGAAGAACATGAGTCAAATGCTTTGCAAGTCTTGATTTGTCTTAAATAAACCCGAAAGCGGGGCAGAAAATGCTGACAATGCTGATTCACCCCCGAAGGGCTGCCGGCAGGCTTTTCTCTATCTCGGCAGAGCTGGGGGTTCAGTAGTTCCCAGGAAGCTCCTGACTGGCTAGAATTGTTAGGAAGCGCCTCCAGGCTTAAGTGGCTTCCTCTAAACTCCCGGGTTCTTGGTTTTGCCCTCTGGGCCGAGCATCCCTCTGGGTGACCCTTAAAGATGTGGAAACCTCCTACAGTAACGAAGGTCCACCTGTGGGAAAAGCGCCTTGACGGCTTGGCCACCCTTTTCTGCAGGCTGAGCCTCAGGCTTGGTCTATCCTTCACTGCCCCCTTGTGGCCCTTTGCTGCCAGTGGCGAGGGAATGCTGGGGCCCGAGGAAAAGCAATCTGTGGGCAGCAAGGACGGTCCCTCTCCGCCTGTTTGTGAAGGGGAAGCCCTGCTCCTCTCTCCTCCCCAGCTGTGCTCCCCGCTCCCCCCAAAGCTTCCTTCTCTCTTGCTTCTCTGGGATGAAACCCCTGAGCATCTCCCTCCCCTTCCGCCTCCCCTCCCCCCTCCCCGGGACAAGCCTTGTCCCTGGAGCATTTGTCCCCAGGCCGCCAAGGTGTAGGACGAAGGGGTCGCGCAGCCCCTCCCCCCCCCAGCTTCTAGGTGTGCCCACAGGCGAGTCAGGCACTTCCTTCCATTCCCCCTTTTTCCTCTCCTGCAGCACGTGGTAGGGGAAGAAGAGCACGTGGACAGCCTTGCTTAGCCGCGTCTCACCCTCTTCATAGGTCTATGGGTGCACATGAATGGACAAACATACATGTGTGTAGCTATACTCACACAACATACAGTGTGCATGTAGGCGTGTATTTTTGTGCAGGGAAGAACATACATGTATGCATTAATGTACGCCTAGGCAGGCAAACAGCACAGAACACAGGAATACACACATTTACCTATGAGCACGTACATACCAAACACTCGAATCTCCACACATACATGTGTGCACAGCGTGTAGCTACGTGCACACCTGCATACATGCGTGGACACACGTGTGCACATGTGTGCGTACTTATAGGTGCATAGATTCCTGTGCCTTGTATGTTCCTTTGGACGTCTCCTTTAGGACGTCAGATTGTTGGGGAGGGAGGCGCTGCCTTTGCCACTCCTTACAGTCCTGGCGTAGAGCAATCAGTTCCTAAATTCTGATTGGTTGATTGATTGATGGGAGTCCGCTAAGGGACCTCGGCTACACGATGCCTCTTGGGGAGGGCGGGGCACCGTGTGCTCATCCTTCCCTGCAAGGATTGGCTGGGATCGTCGTAAAGATCTCGTCCAGGTCAACCACTCAGCCTGGCCCCGGCTGGTCCTCCTGGCAGGTATTAGGAAGCTCGCGGTCCATTTCAGCCATGGACTGGTTTTGAGGGAACCAGACCCGGCTCAGGGCCTTCGTCCTTGATCCGCCATCTTCCCGGGGACGGAGGCTTTCCGCACGCCGCTGGGCTGTCCAGCTTGGGGAGACTCTCACCTTAGTCCCCCAGAGGGGGGCATCAGAGGAGGGGGAAAACGGAGGGCTCTCCAGGTGTCCTGGGAGATCCTCTGGTCCCCCACTAGGGCTCCCCCCTTCTGTTCATGGCCACCCGGGGGTAGGCTGGGGCGGAGGGGGCGGGGCTCTCCACATTCCATTGTTCCTGACCCAGACTCCACTTCAGTTCCATCTTTTGCCTGCGGCCCGGAAGGCCGAAAACGAGGCCAACATAGAGAAAGCCGAATCTCCACTTCGTAATTCATGCCAGTAAGTGACCAGCAGGGGGCAGCCTGGAGAAAACAAAGCTTCCATGTGTGGCCCTCCGACCCGGGTTTTCGTCGAAAGTAGATTTCCCTAAAGCATGAAACATTTCTCTCTCCCTCCCTTCCTTTCTGTAGCTCCTACTTACTCGCTCCTATTTCTAAATCATCTAAGATGGATTAGACGCAGAGACAGGCTTGACCTGCGATTTCACGGGTGGTGCCTAGTGTGGAAATTTCCTCCGTGGACGACTGCTCCGCAATTTAGAGCCTCCCACCATGTCCAGAGAACTGAGAGTAGAAGTGACTTGCTCATGATTCTGTATCTAATACGTATCAGAGGCAGAACCTGAACCCAGGTCTTGAGGTAAGGAAGAGAGATTCCAGCCTGGGAAGCTGATGGATGCTCCTTCCCTACCAGTCCTGACTCCAGACCTGCCCATCCAGAAGCATCACTTTATCAGTTGTGTTCCGCTTAGGAAAAAAAAGGGGGGGGGGGGTTGAAGACAAGGCAGCGCCCTCTCCGAGAATCATGGTGACTTGGGAGCTTTTCAGGCCAACTCATAGCTGAGGAAGATCCTCCTCTGCCATATTTCCTATGATCAGACATTCAAGATTTTAGCCCGTTGTACCCACTTTGTGCTCAGCTAATTATCATTAGGATGAGCTTCTTCCCTGTATCATGTCACAACTGGCTTCTCTGCAACATACAAGCTTCTTTTCCGTGTGCCTGGCTTAATGTCACTCTTCCTCTTAATTCGGAACTCTCTTCTATCTCACAGACCTTCAGACATTTGAACCGCCAGCATGCGCAGGTCCCTCCTCCTTCTCTTCTCCAGCCTAAACATTCCTTACTTTAGGATCTTCTATCTGGAGCAGAAAGAGACCAGCTGGTCGTAGAATGAGATGATGGATCACATGTCTTCATATTCTTTAAGTCTCCATTGTTTTTAATTCAACAAACAATTATTAAGTGGAGCTGGGAGAGAATCTAGGTGTATGAGGTTAAGAATTGGCTTAGTTGGCACCCTCAAGCTTATATTGTTACACGGGGGAGATGAATTCAGAGATAATTGTTTTACAATAAACACTCAGTGCCCCCAATGTTTCTGTGAATGGCAAATCTGTTACTAGAGTACTCAAGTGACTCCTTCTGGTCCCAGCTGGTTGTTAGTGAGGTCCATCTGACAGGCATCATCAGTAGGGAAATCATCTCATTAGATTCTTAATTAGAGCTTTGGGGCAAATTTGGTTAATAAGCTCCTTTGGACATGGGCTATCCCTTCCCTACAGTTAGCACATTCTGACCTACTGCCCTCCTCCTCCCTGGAATTCTGATTTGCAGTTTGTTTCAAGGAACAAACTTCCTCCTCCCCTACTTCTCTCAGTGTTTGTCATGGATGTCTAGAATAGTGCTACCCCCTGGCTTTCCTGTGCCCTCTCTTGTGCTGCTATTGACTAACTCAAAGACCTTGATCTTGGAAATTTCCCTTCTCAAATCCTATTCCTTGATTGTTATGCCTTCTTTACTGTGTCTTCCACTTCATTGTTTATCCTTACCATCCTCTCACACCCATGGAATCACAGACTGGAGATCTGGAAGGATTGCAGCCTGTATAATCCATACTTCTATTCTATGCCAGACAAAGGGTCATCCACTCTCTGCTTGAAGACCCCCTACAAAGGGGAATCCATCACCTCTCAAAGCTAGTCATTCTGCTGTGGGTCAACTTGAATTGTTAGGGAGCTTTTTTATTTGTAACAATTCCAATGGTCGTTTCTGGTTCCATTGTCTGGGGACCAAACAAAGCAAGCCTAATCACTCTTTCACATGATAACCCTTCAAATACTTGAATGTAGCTATCATTGCCCCTTTCTCTGGATTAAACATGTTCAGTCTTCATATGCTATGAACTCGAGGCTGTTTACCCCATCTTGCAAAATTCCTGTTAAAATATGATGTCTAGTCCCAAACAGAATAATATTCCAGGTGAGGTCAGAAGAGAGCAAAATGCATCAGGGCTCTCAGTTCAAGATTTTGATTTTATATTAGGTTTTTGGCTGCCATATCACACTGCTGATGAATATTAAGCTTATAGTTCATCCATGAAATCTCCTAGAACCCTTTCAGAAAAAAAGCTATCAACAACGATCAATATGGAAGTGTATTTTGCATGATAATTGCAAGGGGGAAAAGGGACTAATTTTTAAAGGGTTGGACTTGATTATTGTAAAACTTAAAAATTTAATCTAATAATAAATATTGTATTTTATGGAAGTTTATTAAAGATCATTAGGAATCAAGAAATAAAGAGGATACAAATTAAAAAGCACATGCCCATAGCTGGTTAGCCATTTTTAAAATCCCCTCTCACCACCATCACTGCTGGCTGCAAGCCCAAGAAGAGACAGGACTCTCCCTGTCTTCGCATTATATCCTCTGTCTACAGGAAGTATGCAATGACAGGAAGTCAGTGAGCTCCCAGGAAATATAGTTCTTTTTTTTAGGGTAACAGATTTTCAATTATACATTTCTCCCTGAGAGCCAAGGAAGACTAGTCTCTCTGATGGGTCTTGTACACATATCAACTTTGAAATTATAATAATTTGAAAACAAGAGGAAAAGAGAAGAAAATGAATGATTGCTAGGCACATTGACAAAAAGTTAGTTAGGGACAGTCCCCTTTGGCATAAATGTATATATACAACTCCACACAGTTCAAATCATCACATCCCAAAGTTCTCTCTGGATCTCTTGGTGCAGCATATGGTCTGTGGAGGCATCTTCATGGTGCCTTCTTCAAACAGTTCACTTTCTGGATTCAGAGAGGTAGCAAGTTTCTTAACTTAAAATCACTCTAAAAAAGAATGTAAACTTTGACATTTCAAATAATTATACATCATTTAAAAGTGTGGTCTCCAGGAATTTAATTCATTCCAAAGAGATTTTATTTATAATTTATTTATAAAATGTAGAAAGAGTGAAACAAGAAATCAGAGAGAGGATAAGGTAAGATATCTAGCCTGAGCACTAAGTAAATTACTTAGTGCTTAGCAGTTAAAAGTCAGCTTTTCACTCACCATGTGTCAGTTCAAAGGAACAGGGTCTCAGGTTCAGTCAGCAGATTAAAGAATGAAGAATTCCTCTAGTCTCCACTGTTATATTTAAAATAGTGAAGCCATAAATTATAATATTTAAAATAGTTGTCTGCCATAAACTGTAAGAGTTAAAATGGTTGAGGTTGTAAACTGTAGTGAGTAAAATAGTGGAAGATATAAATTGTGATAGATATAAGAGTGGGTGAGTAAATTTGTGACCGCAGAAAATATGTTTCACTACAGTGTCTTGGTTTTAAATCAAATATAAGGTGGTTGTCAGGGAAATATTCCCAATTATGAATATACCCAAGTCAACTGGGTTTTATAGAGATTTTAATTAATACAATGAGGAATTAAAGAAAGAGAGAAGGAGAGAGAAAAGTAATTAATGAGAAAAGAATAGGCTGGCCCAGGGCAGCCCTGGCCAACCCAGGCCTAAGCCTTAAGAGAGAAACCAGTCAGTCCTTAATCACTCACCATAAGATTTGTCCAAGCAAGGGATTCAGAGGGACAGAGTCTCCCCAGAGGGAGTTCCAGCCAGAGTCAGCCTCCCATGAGAGACCTCCTTAGAGATTTCCTCCAAGAGATTCTTTCTCAAGAGACCCTCCTTAGAGCCTGTCTCTCCAGAGCTTCTTCTCAAGTGATCTTTTTGCAAGAGATTCCTTTTTCTTATATAGGGGTTTTTCTTCTATGTCACCTCCCCTAAGTTCTTCCATCTACCAATCACAGTAGATGTTTTCCAAAGGACAGCCCATTCTGAATTCACAGCTGAGTCGACTAATCCCTTTAGTAAGTTTGAACCAGAAAAAACACAGCTGAGTCGACGAATCCTTTTAGTAAATTTGAACCAGAAAAAAAAAACTTCTGAATAAGTTTTCACCTCTTTGCTCCTTGTAAATTCACAAGTTGACTGACCTTTATATGTACTTAGCACCCTATTGTATTAATTCTAAAAATAGGCATGGCTTAAAGAACTTTTTGCCTCATTATAAGTATGGGTTTAAGTACTTTCATTATTTAGCAAGGAGTTTTCTCCCCTAAAGCAGTCTTAAGTACGGGTGGAGAAGAGGTCTTCCCATTTCTGATCTAAGTAGAGTTCTCACATTTTAGATCTAAGTAGCTTCACTGTTTAAAATGGGGAATAGCCTTAACCAAATGTTCTAAGGTAGAGTCTGAGAAATTTCAAGATTCACACCACTTCCAAAAAATGAAGAACTGACTCTCACAGGAAGTGACAGCCCGTTTTAAAGACATTTTCTCTTGTGTCACTTCCTGTGCCTTCCCCTAATTTTAAGTCTACCAATCACAGTTGATGCTCTGCTCTAGGACTGCCCAGAGGGCAGTCAGTTGATTCTGATTTGTCCACCACTATTGCACACATGGGTCACAGACCTTCCCCACTCAAGTGTGAATGGGGTGTTTATACCTTTGGTGATTAAATCTAAAATGGGCAGATCTTCATACTCAACTTTTAAGTAGGGTATTTACACTTTTGGGGATTAAAATTTAAACACAGTCAGGGGTTACAATTTAATCTTCACAATCAGGGGAGAGTTAAGTATTTTCATTGTTATAATCAGGGGAGAATTAAATTTAATCTTCACATAATACATGTATGACCAAGATCTAATTGCTTATTATTTTCAAGTTGGGGGAGGGGGTAGGAAGGTAAATGATTTAGATCTTATAATTTTGGAATACATGTTGAAAATTATTATTAGATGTATAGAGAAAATAAAATATCTTTGAATAATAATTTGAAAATGCCTTAGGATGTAAGCATCAGAAGTATGGTTTGAACTTGGTCTTTCTGAATATAGAGTCACACTTATGGGTTTGATTCAGGCGTCTCTCATTCTGAAGAAAAGTACCCCATGGATTATTCTCTTATCTTCAGCTTCTTCCTATTTCCTATCTATTTTCCTTCTACCTATATTTGTCTTTTCTATATTTAAAAAAGTCCTCCAATTCATTTGTTAGGTTCTAGAAAGATGGAAGCAGCCAGATGGCATAATGGATAGAGTGCTGGGCTTGGAATCATGAAGACCTGCGTTCAAATCCAACTTTAGCCACTAATTAGCTATGTGACCTTAGGTAAGTCACTTAACCCTGTTTGTCTAACAGAAAAAAATAACCTATTAAAGACAGTCAGTACTTAGCATGACTACTGTTTTCAACACGTTCATTTTTCAAACCCTTGAAATCTGATTTTCTCAATACTGATTAGAGAATGCAAATTAAAATAACCCTGAAGTACCGCTTCCCCTATCAGCATTGGCTAACATATCAAAAAAGGAAAATGACAAGCACTACAAGGAATATGGAGAAATGAGCACACCAATTCACTGCTGGTTGAATTATAAAGTAATCCAACAATTAGAAAGAACAATTTGGAACTGTATCAAGTATAGTTGTAGAGAAGCAAGATATGAATGACATATGGAATGATGCCCAAAGGCTATAAAACTGGCACACCCTTTGACCTGACAATACCTCTATTAGGAATATATCCCAGAGGGATCAAAGAGAAAAGGACCAAAACATACTATATGCACAAAAATATTTATAGCATCTTTTTGTGATTGCAAACTGAGGAATAGTTGATCAAACTGTGGTATATGATTGTGATAGAATACAAGCTATAAGAAATGATAATGGGGTGTATTTCAGAAAAACTTGGATAGACAAATGAATTGATGAAAAGTTATACATAAGTTGAACATTGTACACAGTAACAGCAATATTGTAATAATGAAAAACTATGAAAGACAACTACTCTAATCAATACAATGATCCAAGACAATTCCAAAAAACTCAAGATGAAAAAAATTCTACCCACCTCCAGAGAGAGAACTGAGGGATTGTGTATGCAGCATCCTTTTTCATTTTCTTTCTTCGTCTTTGTCTTCGTCTTCTTCTCATGGCTAAATATGGAAATATGCTTTGCATGACTTCAATAGCATAACTAATATATTGCTTAACATCTCAGTGGATAAGAGAGGGGCTGAATGGAGGGAGAAAATGCAGAATTCAAAATGTTTAAAAATAATTAAATGATAAAAAGAAATTTGACTCTTTGACCCAATATTAAATTTCAATTGTTTTTTAAAAACCTGCCAATGAGACATTTTAAATTTACATTTTTATTGATATATTTTGTTTTTACCTTCATTACCTTCATCTCCCCAAATAGCCTTTCTGCAATAGAGTTAACTTCTAAATTCAACTGGTATTTTCTCAGACTTCATCCATTTAAACTTCTCTATAGTTATTGATAATTTTAACTATTCTTTATTTCTGACCATTCTCTTCTCTCTGTATTTCCATGTTTCTGTTCTTATCTGGTTCTCCTCTTGTCTGTCTTCTCTTTCTCGTTTTCCTTTATGGTATCTGCATTCATTGTCTGTTCTATAAGCATGATTATTCCAGAAGGTGTCATTGTGGGACTTATTTTCCACTCTGTCTACATCATCTCATTCAGAGATACCAATTATTATTCTAGCTTCTGTTGTTGGCCCTAGAGAAATTTTGAACCAATATTATTATTGTTTAGCCATTTTGGTTGTATCTGACTATGTCTTTCTCTATTTTGGGATGTTTTTGGCAAAGATACTGGAGCTGTTTTCCATCTCCTTCTCAAGATCATTTTACAGATGAAGAAACTGGGGCTAGTAGGGTTAAGTGATTTGCCCAGGATCACACAGCTGGGAAGTGTCTGAGGTTAGATTTGAATCCAGGACCTCCCATTTCTAGGCCTGGCTCTTGTTGCACTGAGCCAGCTAGATGGCCCCAACTGTCTTTCTTTTTCCTTGTATTTTCATCCCTAGTCTAAAGACTACTAAAGTACCTGGTGCAGTATAGTTGCTTAATAAATGCTTGTTGAAAAGCAATGGGTTCAAATCAAGAAAACATCTAATGCCCAGTGGACTTACGCGTCGGCTATGGGGGTTGGGGGGGAGGAAAAGAAAATGATCTATGTCTTTAACGAATAATGCTTGGAAATCATCAAATAAAATATATTAAAAAAATAAATGCTTGTTGACTGACTATACACCATATACCATCTGGACAGAAATAGGAAATAGATGAATTCAGGAAGCACCAAGAGGCTTACACAGAAGCTTATTAATTTACCATTGTATTTAATTATCTGAACTTCTATCAGAGCTTTCACTTAGCCTCCAGCAGAGCAGGCAATAATTTCTAGACTTGGCTTAATTATGTTTATATCCATCAAAAGGAAGAGGAGCCAATAAGGGGAATGTCTATTCTAGGTTTGATTCCCACAAATAAAAAAGGAAATGGTTCCTAGGATTGGATATGGTGGAATGGATGAAGGGAAATACGAACGTCCACTTGGAATTTGATGCAGTAAAGGAAAGCCCAATCAGACAAAGTCTGACACACAGCTTAAATCAGGGGAGAAGAAATTTCCCAAGATTCAGAGAAAGGATAGATGCCATCCCATAGCCTAAAATTCTGAAGAGGAAGTAGGGCCAAGGGAGATAAAAACAAACAAACAAACAAGATTTTGGAAACAGATTTTTGAAGAGAAAATGAAAAAGCATCCTCCTGAGAACAGAAATAGAGGGACTATTTTCTAAAGAGGGATGCAAAGGCTACATTGCTTCCTGCCAGGAGCAGAGACAGGAATCCAGAGAGGAGGCAATCTTCAGGATTTCAACCCCTGAAATCAGAGAAGGGAGCTGGACTATGGGAAGGAGCAACCCTGGTAACCCAGCTAAGCAATCCCAGCTGGCACAGACCCTGCTCCAGCAGCAGCTTCCTTAATCCTTCCTTACAAATCATATTGTCCAATTTATAATCCATTGGGGAACTTTCTTAATTCTCTTTGGTTTTCCTTCCAAACTGGATAGTCTAGCAGGGACTCTAGCACAGGTCTAGGGCTGGCTGACATAAGGGCAATCCCTAGGATCATGACACACATAGTGCTACCAGTTTATGAATATGTCTTCATGACAACCCTCTGAAGAAGGCAAGGCAAGTAGTTTTGGTCTGCCTGACTTTAGGAGGCAAAGCTAAAGGCAAAGAGCACAGATATCAAAGATATAAATTTGTTTATGATGAAAAGAAAGCCCTTAACATGATATAAGAAAAAGCAAAGGCAACTAGGTGGTGCAATGAATAGAATGCCAGGCTCTAGTCAGGAAGACTCAACTTCCTGAATTCAAATCTGGCCTCAGGCAACTGACTCATCATTGACCCTGGGCAAGTAAGTCACTTAACTGCGTGCCACAGTTTTCTTATGTGTAAACTGAGCTGGAGAAGGAAATGGCAAACCATGACAGTATCTTTGCCAAGAAAACTCTAAATGGAGTCACAAAGAGTTCAATATGACTGAAAAACACATAAGAAGGAAAATCTTTTGTAACAATTAGAGCTGTCCAAAAATGGGTCTTCTTGAGTGTCCCTCAGTGTTGTTCTAAGGTAGGCTGCCCCTTGATAGACATTTTCAAACAAAAGCTAGATTGGTACATTTTTTTGATACGTCACTGTGCATTGTGTGGGGGATTGAGCTATTGAAGTCCAAATGTAGTGACTATCATTGAGGGTAAAAATTGTTTTTCTATAGAAATGTTAACAAATCTCTCCCATTTTCTATCTACTTCTGATTTCATTTTTAAATGGTTTGGAGATGATATTGCCTAATTGGATCTTAGCATATTTAGGGGTATTTCCCTAAAATAAAAGACCTTTTGGCTAACTTATATTTCCTTCCCCTTCTTTCCACCATCCTATGAAGCAACACGGTTCATCATTTTACACTATTCTCCTCCAAAAGATTTTGCAGTTCTTTTCTACATATAAGTTCATTTGGCTTTGCAAGCAAATTAAATATTTTCCAATTGAGGGAGTTAATTTCTAGGCTCTTTTGGCCTCCTCATTGTGGCAAATATCTGTAAGTTAAAAAATTGCAGGAAATGTGGTTTTCTTTGCTGATGTTGATTCCTTTGTCTCTTCCCATTTTTTCAGTGTTGGTAGTTTTCTTGAATAGGTCAGGTTTGAGCTGTTGTAATTATATACCATAGCTTCTTCTTATCATTATTCTTCCTTCTAACTTGGGATTAGTTTTGATCTTGGCCAGAAAAGTAAGTGGCCTGATTGCATACAGAATCACTGATAACCAGTCATTTATTAAATGCCTGTTAAGACATTTAGTCAATTTCATTTTTATAAATTGTAATTTCCATTTTATTCATCAGTGTCTAGAAAACAAGGAAATGAAGCTTGATAGGCATGATTTATTCTTGGGGAATTTATGCTGTGTTAGACTGCTTTGTAAGCCATCTTTGCCTTAAATTGAGTATAACAAATACTCTTTAGTGAAAGAATTGAAAAATGAAGAAATGGATTTTTTCACATAAATGCAAGAGAGGTGCTTCAAGGATTCTCTAAATTGAACATTGTTGTTCCTATTTAGATAGGAAGAGGATCTATATCCCTTTCCCGGGGAAGTTCATTTCAATGTTTCTGATTTCAATGAGTTAATTTGAGTAAGGCAAGGAAATGGGTTATTGTTGTGAATTTGGATAATTTCAGAAGCAAGTGATTAGGATGGTAATGACAATTCTTTCATAGCTATTTCCCACTGAATCCATGAGCTCAGGGATCTAATTCCATCCATCTCTCCCTCACAGCCAGTCTCTAGTGTGTTAGTGCTCTGTCCCAAAGATGGAAGAATAAGCCAAACTCATTTCATGCCAAATTCTGCCCAGTGGTGAAGGTGACAAGTCACCCTAACACAAGGACACAGAGGGGTTGTATCACGAGCCAGGGAGAGGAAAATGAATTAGAAGTAGCAGATGCCACACCAGACACCAACAGAGCCTAACTGGTAGGAGACACAAATTAATTTATTGTGCAACAAGAATGATGTCTCCAGAGAGAAGTTGTCACCAGGAAACTGATAAGACAGAGTGAAGACTGAAGCAGCCAGCTGAGCCTTTGTTCTCCTAGTTTCTGGAGGAATACCAAACACCTCTTCCTTACCTGATCCAAGGCTTCCTGGCCAGATCACAAAGCACTCCATGGCTTTTCTCTCTTTCGCCCCATCTGGTCTATTTCTCATCTTCCGCATATCCCAGGTTCTCCCCTCTACAAGATCCCGAGTCGCCTATTTTGGCCAAGGACGCGTTAGAAAGTTCCTTATTTGGTATCTGTAGACATCATGGGATGATCGTATTAAAGACAAGAAGGACCTGAGGGTTCATCTGTAATCATAGCCAATGATCTATTCCCTACTACAGTATCAGGCACTGCATTAAATACTTTACCAATATTATCCCATCTGGTCTTCACTACCCTGAGAGGTAGGCGCTATTAGTACCCTCACTTTACAGAGGTTAAGAGGTTAAGTGACTTGCCCAGCATAAATAACACAGCTCGCCAATATCTAAGTCTGGATTAAATTCCGGCACAGCGCTCTGGCCACTCCAATCCTCACATTCAAAAGATGAAGCAAGGATGAGAGAGGATGAGAGATGCAAAATAAATGCTTTTTCTATATCTCAGGTGCTGGGGTGAAAAACCAACAACAAACAACTAAAAAGTAAAGCTTAGATTCTATTATAAGCAGCATAATAAAGAGGAGATTGCAGCCAAGTCCTCAGAGTCTAAATCCAGTGCTACCTCTGGCATACCACAGTGTGGTCATCACGGGTTGCCTCCTTCATGATCTCTTGCCAGGATGCTAATTTAACCTAATAGCTTGCCGCATCCATCTTTTTGTTCCTGAAGCTCAAGGTAGATGCTGCGTGAATAATTGCTGAATTGGTTTTAGACTCCACCCAGCACATGGATATGGACTGATTCTAGGTTGCTGCTCTGAAATGCAAGACATGATGAATTTCAACTATAGCATCATTGTAAGATGCAAAGCTTTCATTCCAATAAAGAAACCCCAAATGGCTTTCAGTTGGGAGGAGAATGGTTATCTGCCCTTCTTCCTGTCTCCTTGGTGATGAGATCTGCCAGAGAAGGAAATGCAAATGCTGGGCAGGGGCAAACCTTGTAGTTAGTGAGCCACAAAGAGAGGTCTTCAAGAAGAAGGTTTCTCTTCCCTGGCCCTCTTCATCAATCATTTCGTGAGAGGAAGAGAGAGGCAGGAGGGTTGGAAGGACCCTAGTGGTGTGATCTCCCTGGGGCTATTCCCCCCTTCCTAGAAATAGTCAAACGTCTAGCACTTTCTACCTTCCTTGCCATGCACTTGCCCCTTGATCACTGTCTGAAGCAGTAGGAACTTGGACAGACATTGTTCAATCCTGTCTCAGTGCCTAATCATCTTCTCTATGTCAGAAGCCAATTGAATAGATAGAACAACAACTGGGATTGCTCTTTTGTAGGCAAAGGAGCAACTTTCCATACATTTCCAAGCATGAACTAATTGAGGGATGGAATATATTATCAACCAAAAAATATAATAACTCATCTAGAAGGGAAGTATGGTTGGATGAATACAAAATTTGGATTTGGGGATTTGAGTTCAAACCTTCATTCTTTTTAAAAAATGTTTAATCTTCATTTTAAACATTTTTCATCATCCCTTTCTTTTTATAATTTTTAATTTATTGATTTGTTTGTTTGTTACATCAAAATTCCCTGGTAACTCCTTTTTACCCCCCTTCCCTTCCTCCCACCAGAGAAAGATCATTTGACAAAAATATGTTAATATATGTTTGGCTTGTTTTTATTTATCAGTTTTTTTCCTCTGGAGGTGGACATATACAAGTCATTGTCCAAACAATACAAACCTTCATTCTTTATTACTTGTTTGTCCTTGCCCAAGTCATTTGACATTCACCTTTAGAGGGTAGAAATTTAACCTCTGCAGACCTCAGTTTTACCTACATAAAATAATAGTATTGAATTAGATGGCCTCAGAGAACCCTTTCAACTCCATATCTATGAAAGTATGATTATGTGGTTTTACAGTTTACAAAATGTTTTCCTTACAATTACCTGTGAATTATTATTGTCTATTGTGAAGATTGGATTTGGCTCTCCCGTGATTGTAACAATGAAGGTCCTTAGCTCTTCCTTGATTGTAAAGATTAAATTGTAATCCCCGGTCTATTTTTAGATTTTTTAATCCCCAAAGTGTAAAGCACAGTACTTACAGTTGAGTATGGAGATCTACCCATTTTGGATTTTAACCACAAAAAAGTGTGAACACCCATTTCATACATTGAGTGACCCATGTGTGAAAAAGTGGGTAGTCCTAGAGTGGAGCGTTGGCTGTGATTGGTAGACATAAAAATTTAGGGGAAGTGACACAAGAGAAAAAGGTCTTTAAAAATAGAAGAGATACACTTGGGGTGAAGAGGGACACTTGGAGTTTGAAAGAGACACTCTCAGAGTGGAGCCTGCTGGAGTTGTTGGCTGATAAAGAATCTGCTGATTCAACTGACACATGGTGAGTGTAAAGGCTGACTTCCTTCCTTGGCCTTCTGGAGGTGTCAGCCTCCAGGAAAGACCCATTGTCTTGAGACTCCTTTCCCCTGGATGGGGCCTTAAAATTGCTACCTTACTCAGAGGAAGCCAGAGCTCTTCCCTCTCTCTCTCTCCCCTTTTCTCTCTTCCTTAATATCTTCCCTCTATTGTAAAATAAACTACCATAAATTCCATTTTACTTTAGTAATCATTTTTGGGATTTAGAAATTAAATCCCTGGTGACCAATTAAATATATTCAGACCAACCATAAAAGTAACACTTCATTTTCCATAAGAGGAAACAGAGAAATCTAAGTACTTGTGCAAGGTCACTTAGCTAGTAAATCTTAGAAGCAGGATTCAAAACCCTCATATCTTCACTTTAAATACAGAAGTCTTTTCCACTGTCTCAACCTGACACCCAAATCTCCCTGCTAATGTATACTAATAGGTTTAAGTAAGACAAATAAGTTAGTTAAAAACAATTAGTGTTGAGTCTTAAGAGAAATAAAAACAGATCCCCAATTAGTGAGATGGCTAATCAGTTCTCTCTGCCACAGATTAAAAAAAATCTTTCCTTGGAAGTAGAAAGCTGTCTTATATCTTATTTTCCACTGATACCCTCAATAAAATTCAACAAACATTTAAAATATATTTTCAAGGGTCCATGTGGCATTCAAAGTCTTTTATAACTTAGCCCCATCTGTTTTATTTTTTTTTTTAAGTTTTCTTACATATACTTTTCCACTCAATGACAAATGCCTCCTGGCTTTTCCACGAACAAGGCCTACCATCATTTGTTTCTTTGACTGTCTTCCATGTCTGGAATGTTCTCCCTCCTGTGCTTAAACTATTGACCTTCCTGGCTTCCTTTAAATCCCAACTAAAATCCCAACTTCTACAGGAATCCTGTGACTCCTCTAATTTCTTGTGCCATGCTATCTGTCTATCTGTCTATCTATCTATCTATCTATCTATCTATCTATCTATCTATCTATCTATCTATCTATCTATCTATTATTTATTAAGTAATAATTTTTTCCTATTAAAGATAAAAACAATTTTTAACATTAAAAAAACCCATACTTTCCATCTTAGAATCAATGCTGTGTCTTGGTTGTAAGGCAGAAGAGCGGTAAGGACTAGGCAATGGGGGTTAAGTGACTTGCTCAGGGTCACATAGCTAGGAAGTATCTGAGGTCAGATTTGAATCTACAACTGCCTGTCTCTAGATCTGGCTCTTTATCCATTGAGACACCCAGCTGCCCCCTAACATTCATTTTTTTAAAGTTTTGAGTGTCAAATTCTCTCCCTTCTTCTGATCCTCACTCCTTCCCTGCCCTCCCCCGGTCCCCAAGATGGCAAGCAATCTGACATACATTTTACAAGAATACATGTTATTTAGATGTAACAGACACTTCCCAATAAATAGCACCTTTTCTTCCAAAAGTGCATTCTCTAGAAATAGTCAAAGTCTCCTAATAGAGATGGCAGCTGCAGTAATTCATGGTCATTATCACCTTTTGGTTCCACATATTGTAAGCTCTTTGAAATCAGGGATTAGCTTTCTTTTTTATTAATTCAATCCATAAAGTTTAGCATAGTGCACAGCACATATTGGGAAATTAATAAATGTTTGTTAGATTGGATTGGAATTTCAGGAGGCAATAGGAGGCAAAGATAAAAATGCCACAGCGTAACCCTAACCCTCAACCCTTACAAAAGGATATTGCAAAAATAAGTATAATAAAGGTAAAGGAGAAGACCAGATTAGAGGAGTGCAAAACTCATTCCAGTGCCTTCCTTTACTGTGCAGTCACATCTAACTTTTCAGAACCCCATGTGGGATTTTCTTGGGAAAGATAGATATTGAAATGGTTTACCATTTTCTTCTCTAACTTGTTTTACAAATAAGGAAACTGAGGCAAATAGGATTAAATAACTTGTTCAGGGTTACATAGCTAGTAATATATCTGAGGTTGGATTTGAACTCTGGTCTTTCTGACTATAGACCAGGTACTTTTATCCATTGTATCATCTAGCCACCCACCTTCCTTTACAGTGGGCAGAAACTAAATTCTCAGCGTGCTTCACCCTGAATCTGTTGCTCTGCCCGGTTTCAACACCAAAGAACAAGATGCCTCTCCCAGAATGAGCTTGTCACTCCTATATTCTTCATCATACTGTTAATTTAAGTCTTGGTTAACACCGTCTTCTTCAGCCTCTTCTACCCTCTGATTAGAGAGCTAGAGGGCAGAATTGCAAATTCCTCCTAATGCCTTCCTTTATAGAAGCAGAAAGTGGATTCTCAGCTCATTCCACTCTGCATTTCTTATTCTGCCGGTTTCAACTCCTAGGAACAAGACATTCCTTGGTCTCCTCCCACCCTGCTTTCCTATCTCCTTTTATATGTTGTCTCCCCCCATTAGACTGTAAGCTCCTAAAGGGCAAAGATTGTCTTACTTTTTATTAATTATATCTCCAGAGTTTAGCACAGTGTCTTACCTTGTATATAATAAATGTTTATTGGATTGATTTAGAAGGAATTTCAGAAAGCAACAGGGGTAAACTGACAAGTTTTCCCCAGGTATAATTCAGTTCTGGAATATTAGTATATAATGAAGTCAAAAGTTTTACAAAATAGAACTGGAAACTGAAGGGAAGTCCATCATCTGGAAGGAGAAAGGCTGAACAAGTCATGGAACGTAAATGTAACAGAATACCATTGCTCCCCAAGAAATGACAAAGTGGATGATCACAAAAAACTCTGAAGTGATACAAAGTGAAATGAGCAGAACCAGGAGAACGCTGTACACAGTAGCAACAATAATGTATGATGACCAACTGTAAATGACTTAATTATTATCAACAAGACAAGGATCTAGGACAACTCCAAGGAATTCATGACAAAAATGATATCCACCCCCATATAAGGTACAGAGGGAGTCTGAATGCAGATGGAAATATGCCATTATGCACTTGATTTCATCCATGAATTTTTCTCTAATGTAAGCAACATGTGTCTTATTTCACAACGTGATGAACCAGAAAATATGTATTATATGATAACACATGTGCAACTTATATTATCTGCCATCTTGGAAAGCAGGGAGGTCTGGCAGGGGGAAAGAATGAGACAGGTTTCTGGACACAGCTAATGTAAGAATTTGTTTCTCTTGGATAAGCATATTTGTTATAATTTATTACATATTTATAACAAATCATATATATTATATTATTGCTATGTTACATATTATATTATGCTATATGAATAAATAATAGAATTATTTATTAATTAGCAGCATCAATTGTTAACAAATCAGCAATTTCTTATCTTTGTTTTACAAATAAGATACTAACCTTGTTCTACAAAAAGACACGTGCTTTATAGACAGAATTAATAACAAGTAAAGCACTTTGTGAATCATAAAGCCCTGCCATTTATTATTATACGTGGTTTTCTAGTCAGAATTAAGGTTATACATTTCTCATTTTAATGTCTTTGCCTTCTTCCACCAAACTTAAGCCATTAACAACTACTGCCTAGCTAACTCAAACTTTGGTTTAACATTTCAAGTGGTCCTCTTTTCTTTGATGTGTAAGGCAGAAGTACAGGAGTAAGGAGAAAAAGATGAGTATAGAATGTCCAAGGAAGCACATTAACCTAATGCTATATGTTTTAAGATACTTTTCCTCACTGTGAATATACTCAAAATGCTTCCCTCCACACCTTCTATCATACCATGCTCCTTGCCTGGTATTCACTTATTTAAAAAAAAAATTATTTATTTATTTATTTTAAAAGATTTTTCCATGGTTACATGATTCATATTCCCTTCCTCCCCCCTCCCAGAGCTGACAATCAATTCCCCTGGTTATACATGTATTATTGCTCATTACCTATTTCTATGTTGTTTATTTTTGTAATAGAATCATCTTTTAAAACCCAAACCCCAAATCATATATCAGTATAAACAAGTGATAAATCATATGTTTTGCTTCTGTGCTTCAACTTCTATAGTTCTTTCTCTCAATGTGAATAGCAATCTTTCTCATAAGTTCTGTAGGATTGTCCTGCATCATTACATTGCTATTAGTAGCAAAGTCTTTTACATTTGATTGTCCCACATTGTTTCAGTTACTATATACAATGTTCTCCTGGTTCTGCTCCTTTCATTCCTCATCAGTTCATGGAAGTCTTTCCAGTTCATATAAAAATCAAGCAGTTCATCATTCCTTATAGCACAATAGTATTCCATCACCATCATATACCATAATTTGTTCAGCCATTCCTCAATTTAGGGACACCCACTAATTTTCCATTTTTTTTGTCACCACAAAGAGTATGGTTACGAATATTTTTGTACAACCATTTCTTATTATCTCTTTGGGGTACAAACCTAGTAGTGGTATTGCTGGATCAAAGGCAATGCATTCTTTTAAAGCCCTTTGTGCACAATTCCAAATTGCCTTCCAGAATGGTTGGATCGATTCACAACTCTACCAGCAATGCATTAGTGTCCCAATTTTGTCACATATCATCCAACATTTATTATTTTCCTTTACTGTCATATTGGCCAATCTGCTAGGTGTAAGGTGGTACCTCAGAGTTGTTTTGATTTGCATTTCTCTTTCATCAGGAGGGATTTAAGAAACTTTTTGATTTGATTATTGATAGTTCTTATTTCTTCATCTGAAAACTGCCTATTCATATCACTTGACCATTTGTCAAATGGGGAATGACTTTATTTCTTTTAATTTGACTTAATTCCTTATATATTTGGGAAATTAGACCTTTGTCAGAGAATTTTGTTATAAAAAAAATTCCCCAGTTTGTTGCCTCCCTGCTAATTTTGTCACATTGGTTTTGTTTGTACAAAGCCTTTTTAATTTATTATAATCAAAATTATTCATTTTATATCTTTTAATGTTCTCTCTCTTGCTTGGTCTTAAATTCCTTCCTTTCCTATAGATCTGAAAAATATACTATTCTATGTTCTTCTAAGTTTTTTATGATTTCACTCCTCTTTATATTTAAGTCATTTGTCTGTTTTGAATTTATCTTGGTATAGGGTGTGAGATGTTCATTTAAACCTAATTTTTCACATACCATTTTTCAATTTTCCCAGTAGTTCTGTCAAATAGTGAGTTCTTGTTCCAAAAGGTGGGATCTTTGGGTTTATTGAACAGTAGCTTGCTGAAGTCATTTACCCCTTTGATCCACCCTTCTATCTCTTATATTGTTTTGAAGATCAGTGATTTATAATACATTTTAAGATCTGGTACTAATAGGCCCCCATCCTTAACATTTTTTTCCATTAGTTCCCTTGACATTCTTGATCTTTTGTTCTTCCCAATGAACTTTGTTTAATTTGTTCTAATTCTATGAAAAAGTTTTTTTTGGTAGTTTGATAGATATGGCACTGAATAAATGAATTAATTTAGGTAGGATTGTCATATTATATTATCTCATCCTGCCCATGAATAATTAATGTTTTTCCAATTGTTTAGATCTAGTTTTATTTGTGTGAAAAGTCTTTTATAGTTGTGTTCATATAATTCCTGATTTTGTCTTGACAGATAAATTCCCAAACATGTTATATTGTCTGATTTTAAATGGAGTTTCTCTTTATAACTTCTGCTGCTGAGTCTTATGGAAATATACAGAAATGCTGATTATTTATGTGGGTGTATTTTGTATCCTTTAACTTTGCTAAAGTTATTATTTCCATTAGCTTTTTAGTTTACTTTTTTTTAGGATTCTCTAAGTATGACATATCATCTGCAAAGAGTGATAATTTATTTTCCTCCTTGCCTACTTTAATCCCTTCTATTTCTTTTTCTTCTCTAATTGCTTCTGTTAGCATTTCTAGTACAATATTAAATAATAGAGATGATAATGGGTTTCCTTACTTCTCTTCTGATCTTATTGGGAAGGCTTTTGATACTTGTTGATGGTGTTAAATACTGTTTATTATTTTTACCCTTCTATTCCTATACTTTCTAGTATTTCCAATAGGAAGGGTGATGTATTTTGTCAAAGGCTTTTGCCATCTACTAAGAGAATCATGTGATTTCTGTTAGTTTGGTTATTGATGTGGATGGTTTTCATAATATTAAATCATTGTTGCATTCCTGGTATAAATATCACCTGGTCATAGTGAATAATCCTTGTGATAACTTGCTATAGTCTCTTTGCTAGTATTTATTTAAGATTTCTGCATGTATGTTCATTAAAGAGATTGGTCTGTAGTTTTCTTTCTTCATTTTTGGTCTCCCTGGTTTGGGAATCAGTACCACAATTGTGTCATGAAAAGAACTTGATAAGACTCCTTCTTTGCTTATTTTGTCAAAGAGTTGGTATAATATTGGGATTAGTTGTTCTTTAAATGTTTGATAGAATTCAATTGTGAATCCATCTGGTCCTGGGGAATTTTTCTTAAGGAGTTACTTGATGGCTTGATCAATTTCTTTTTCTGAGATAGGATTATTTAAGTATTCTATTCCTCTTTTGTTAATCTAGGCAATTTATATTTTTGTATACATACACCCACTTCATCTAGATTGTCATATTTATTGCCATATAATTGGGCAAAATAGTTCTTAATAATTTCCTCTTCATTAGAGGTGAGATTTCCCTTTTCATTTTTGATACTGTTAATTTAATTCTCTTCTTTCTTTTTTTATTAGATTAACCAATACTTTATTTTATTTGTTTTTTTGAAAGTACCAGCTCCTAGTCTTATTTATTAGCTTGATAGTTCTTTTACTTTCAATTTTATTAATTTCTCCTTAAATTTTTAGGATTTCCAATTTAGTTTTTAGCTGAGGATTTTTAATTTGTTTTATTTCTAATTTTTAAAATTGTAAGCCCAATTCATTCATCTCTTCCCTCTCTATTTTGTTGATATAGGCACTCAGGGATATAAATTATCCCCGAGTACTACTTTGGCTGTATCCCATAGATTTTGATATGTTATCTCCTTATTGTTATTCTTTTCAATGAAATGAGCAATTGTTTCTATCATTGGTTCTTTGACTCACCAGTTTTGAAGAATTAGATTATTTAGTTTCCAACCACTTTTTAAATTTTCCTCTCATGAATCCCTATTAATTATAATTTTATTGCATTATGATCTGAAAAAGGTGCTTTTGTTATTTTTGCTTGTTTTTATTTGTTTGTGATGTTTTGATGCCCTAGTATATAGTCAATCTTTGTATTTGTATCATGTGCTGCTGAAAGGGTTATTACTTTTTATCTCTATTCACTTTTCTCCAGATATCAATTAACTCTAGTTTTTCTAATATTTCATTCACTTCTCTTGCTTCTTTCTTATTTATTTATTTATTTGATTTATCTAGTTCTGATAGGGGAAGGTTGAAGTCCCCCACTATAATAGTTTTACTATCTATTTCCTCCTTAAGCTCCTTTAGCTTGTCCTTTAAAAATCTGGATGCTATACCATTTGGTGCATAAATGTTTGGTATTGATATTATTTCAATGTTTATAGTACCTTTTACCAAGATGTAATTTCCTTCCTTATTGCTTTTATTCAGATCAATTTTTACTTTGAATTTGTTTGATGTCATGATTGCTACTCCTACTTCTTTTTTACTGTAGATGCTGCATAATAAATTCTGCTCCAGTCTTTTACCTTTAATCTATGTGTGTCAACCTACCTCATATGTGTTTCTTATAAATAGCGTATAGTAGGATTCTATTTTTAAATTCCCTTTGTTATCCACTTCCATTTTATGGATTAGTTCATCCCTTTCACATTCACAGTTATGATTACTGTGTGTTACCCTCCATCTTATTTTCCCATTTTGATCCTACTCTATTGCCTTTCACTCCATTCCTCCTCACCAATGTTTTGCTTTTTATCATCCCCCCTTTCCCTCTCCCTCCTATTTCCTCACTCTTCCCTTATCTTATTCCCCTTTTACTTCTATGTAGGGTAAGATAGAATTCTACACCCCATTGAATATATTTGTTTGTCCCTCTCTGAGCCAGTTATGATGAAAGTGAAGTTTAAGCATTGCTCATCACAACCCTCATCCTCCCCTCTCCATAATACTTTTTCATACCTCTTTATGTTATATAATTTACTTCATTCCTTTTCTCCACTTCTTTTTCTCTCAGTGTAATCCTTTTTTACCTCTTGATTTTTTAAACATGTCATATCATCATAATTAGCTTATTTCCCCACCCTCTTTCTAAGTATATTCCTTCCATGAGCTCTACTAAGAATAATGTGTAAGAATTTCATATATCCTCTTTCCATGTAGAAATACAAACATTTTGACCTTAATGAGTCCCTTAAGTTTTCTCTTTCTTATTTACCTTTTAGACTTCTCCTGGGTCTCATGTTTGGACTTCAATTGTTTTTTTTTTGTTTGTTTTTTTTTTTAGGTCTGGCTTATTCCTCAGGAATGTTTGGAAATCTTTTATCTTATTGAATTTCCATTTCTTCCCTTGAAAGAATACACTCCGTTTTGCTGGATAGATGACTCTGGGTTGTAAACCTAGATGCTTCACCTTCCTGAATATCAAGTTCCATACATTCTGATACTTTAATGTGGAAGCCACTGAGTCCTGTTTGATCCTGATAGTAACTCCATGGTATTTGACTTGTTTCTTTATGGCTACTTGCAGTATTTTCTTCTTGGCTTGGAGGGAGTGTCTTGAATTCAGTTATTATATTCTTGGAAATTGCCATGTGAGGATTTCTTTCTGAAGATGATCTGTGGATTCTTCCAATTTCTATCTTATATTCTTGTTCAAGATTATATGAGTAGTTTTCTTTGATAATTTCTTGTACTATGATGTCCAGTTTTTTTTAAATCATGGCTTTCAGGTAGTCCAGTAATTCTTAAATTGTTTCTCCTGGATCTATTTTCCAGGTCAGTTGTTTTTCCCATGAGATATTTTATGTTTTCTTATTTTTTTTTTCATTCTTTTGATTTTGTTTTATTGCTTCTTGGTGTCTCATGAATCATTAGTTTCTACTTGCTTAATTCCAATTTTAAGGCCTGATTTTTCCCTGTCACCTTTTGAGTCTTTTTCATTTCTTCTTGCATTGCTTTCATTTCTCTTCCCCACTTTTCTTCTCCCCCTCCCCTCTCTTGGAATGGATCCTTCTTTATTTCTTTTTTTTTCTAACTGTAATATTTAGTTTATTTGCATGGTTACAAACTGATTATATTTGACTATAGATAATCCATTTGATACAACTCTCCCTCTCTTAATTGGTTTTTGAAGTCTTTTTTGAGTTCTTCCAGAATCTGAGTTCAATCTATATTTTTCTTTTGGACTTTGCATATGTTTGCTTTGCTTTCACTGTCCCCTGCTTGTGTCTGTACTCTTCTCATTGACTCCATAAAAATTCTTTATATTTAGGTGTTTTTGTTTTTGTTGTTGTCTTCTCATTTTTCCTTATTATAGGTAGACTCTGTTCTCTGGGAGTTTAAGGTAAGCTCTTAAACTTCGGTCCTTCCTTGATGCTACCCTTAGCTTTATTCTGGGTTTCATACAGTTTTAGTTCTTCCAAGATGATATGATGGCATGTGGGCTGAGAGCTCTGAGAGCCACCTCCCACTACTGATTCAATTAACCCTTGAGATGCTGATAGCTGAAGTTCTTACCTCAGGTTTGGTTGTAAGCTTTTGGTCTCACTCTATGCTTGATCAGCCCAGGGACTGCTCAAATTCTAGCCTCAGGCTTAGGTGTAAGCTTTTGGTCTCACTGTGAGCATGATTTTGTCAGGCACAGCATAGCTTACTCTGTCCTGGGTCTCTGCCTTGAGATTTTGGGAAGAGGATCATGCAGGCTCCCTTGTTTTGAGTGTACCAACTACCACAAACTGGGATCTATACACATGCCACAAGCCCAGACTGACTCCTGGCTTCACTTTGGGCCCACCCAGATCAGGCTGCTTCAACACAGACTACCCTGGGCTAAAATTCTGGACTTCACTACAGGTTGGAATTTCAAGAGGTGTAGTTAATTGAACCTCAATTTACCCAGGCAGGGTCTCAGGTCTAGATGTTGACTTGAGCTTAGGTTCTGAACCTGGAACAGCATATGTGGGGTGGGGGTGTGTGGCTTGCTTTTGGCTTGTTCTTTGCTACTTGCTGTAGTCTTTTGTTGTATGTGCTCCCCTCTCACCCCAGTGTCCCAGATGTTCTCTGTCTACCTTTTATGTTTTTCTCTTCTTAAAAGTTGTTTCACTCTGTCTTCTTGTTTCTTTCACTCCTGTATTCATTTTGTGGTATTATTTTAAGGTTGGTTGGAGAAGATTCTTATGGTGACTTTGAAGTTCTCTGCTTCTACTCCACCATCTTGGGTCTGCCTCCTCTGGAATTAAATCTTTATCCTCTCCATTTGTAAAATCTTGCAATTTTTTTAAAAGTCCAACTCTAACCTCCTTCCTATGAGGTCTTCCTTGACTACTCCAGCCCCCACTCTTTCCCCTGAACTTCTGTAAGCACCCATTCTTGGTTGTTATTGTTGTCATTTTTCTGTTGTGTCTGACTCTTTGTGACCCTATTTGGGGTTTTCTTAACAGATACTAGAGTGGCTTCCTATTTCCTTTTCCAGTTCATTTTATAGATGAGGGACTGTGGCAAATGGGGTTAAGTAACTTTCCAGGATCACACAGCTAGTTAGTATCTGAGGTACTATTTGAACTCATTTAAGATGAATCTTCGTGACTCCAAACTTGGCACTACCACTGCATCACCTAGCTGCCCCCTTACCTCATTGTTGGTAGTCCTCATTTGATCTTGTCATTGATTATCTTGAATTATTGAACTGATGATCTCTGAAGTCTTTCTAACTCAAAGAATTTGGTGGTTCTTATTCTTTTAGGTACATGTTCTGCCTCTCAGCACCTTTGAGGGAAAAGCTCTATCATATGCTCGTATAACCACATCCTAGTACAATATTTTGTGTATCACAGATGTTCTTATGGTTGTTGCTAGTAGTAACCATAAGGAAGTTGAAGAGAAAAGCCTTTGGCAAATCTTGCTGACTCTTCATTTCCTTGACTGTAAATGGAGGGATTGAACTAAAAGATTTCTAATAACCCTTTTAACTCTAAGTTATATGATCATAAATCTCAATCACTATATAGTGCTTTATAGTCAACCAAGGACTTTCCGTGTTGTCTCATTTTGTCCTCTAAACAACTCAGTGTGGGGAATAGCATAAACATTAGAATCCACATTTTATAGAGGAGGAAAAAGACATAAGAAGACTGAGTGAAGGGTTCTGGTCCCATAGTTAGGAAGAAGGAGATGGGATTGAACCTCAGGCCTCTCTAGGTCCAAGACACCAGTTCTCTCTGTCTCTTTCTCGTTCTCTCTCACTTTGGCTCTATCTCTGTTCTTATCTCTTCCCCTCTGTCCTCTCTGTCTCTATCTCTCTGTATCTACCTGTCTGTTTCTCTGTTTTTTTGTCTCTTTCTGTCCTCTTTCTCTTTTTTCCATCTCTCTTCCCCTTTCTTGCTTTTTCTCTTTCTCTTCTTCTGTCTCAGTGTCCCTCCCTCCTTTATCACTCTTTCACTGTTTGTCCTTCTCTGCCCCTTCCTTCCTTCATCCCTCTCTATGTCCCCATGTCTATTTTTTTTTAGTCTGGGTCTATCTCTGTCTCTCCCTCCCTCCTTCCCTTCTTGCCTCTCCTCTCTCTTTTTGTCTCCACTTTCTTCCTTCTTCCCCCCACCCCTTTTTCTTTCCCTGTCTTCTTTCTTGGGGCCATTTTACACTTGGGTAGAACTGAAAGTTCTCTCAGGACCCAAACCTTATCATGTTAAGGGCCTAATCCTGGAATAGCTCAGAGAGACAAAAATACAAAGAGACAGATGTAGAAAGAACACAGGACAGGGAGCAGCAGTGAGTGGCTGCCTCAGAACATATGAAGGACTGGCTTCCTCTCCCTCTTTTTTCTCATTAAAGCCATCTGTTTCACTTCAACAGCAGAGGGAAGGCAGAACAAGCCGACAGACTGATGGCTTCAGCTGCTGCTGGAGAGGGCTGCCCATCAGGGGTGAAGAGGAAGCTCCTCGACTATGTTTCATTTCCCCAAACCCTAATGCCAGCTGCATTTCATCCTGGGAAACCAAATGCCAGCTGAGTGGCAGTCTTTCTTTTTCTTGGCACTTACTCCTAAAAGTGGTCTTGGTGGGGATAAAGAGCTCATTAGGACCTGGAGGGAGAAGTGTCTCTTTGAATTAGTTTTGTGGATGAAGTCCCCCCAAAAAAACCCAAACCCAAATCAATATAAAATTGTGTGTGTGTGTGTGTGTGTGTGTGTGTGTGTGTGTGTGTGTACACACTTCTATCTGAATGCCCTAAGACCCAATGATTCTCTCCTTCCTGTTAATTGAAGTTCCTTGTCATTCTTTTTTTGACTCATCTTTTTTTTATTGGCACACAGAACTTGTAAGGTCCCTCTCCCAGTGCAGACCAGCATCTCCTCTGCCACTTATGCTTGGCATGGCACCCGATACTCATCACAGTGCCTGACACACAGTAGGCTCATGATACATGCTTATCTTCTCACTGACTGATATATAGCCTCAGAGAATTGGCTCAAGAACTGAGAGCCTTTCCCAGGGTCAAATAGTTTCTTTATTTCTCTCTGTAATATATGGGTGATCCTGGCATGTTTTAAAGAGCTTTGGGAGGTTACTTCCCTGCTTTGGGGCAGGCTGGGTCCATTGTCAGTCTTCTTTGTGTGCCAAGTAAAGAGTAATTCCCATAATCCATGATACAAACCTTTAATAACTTATCAAGGATTATTATATTCATAGAAACATAGATATGGAGATGAGATAATAATTCTGATCCCATATATGGAGCTGGATGGAGGCCTTGAAGGCTTCTAATCTAATCCCTTCATTTTTCCAGTGGGGAAAATGAGACCAGGAAAGGTTAAATGACTAACCCACAGTCATAATTATTGGCTAGTGGAGGGGGCATTTAAACCCGTGTTTTCCCTCTGGCTATAATTCAGGGATCCTTCCATTACACCCTGTTTTGTATGATAATATGTCTTCTTCAGCAGGAGATAAACTACTTAAGGGAAAAACAGTACTTTTTTAGCTTTATATCTCCAATACTGAGCTCAATGCCTTGCACACAGTAGGTGGTTCACATGTTTGTCGAATTGAATTGCATTAGTCCACTATGCATTTAGTCTATAACAATTGGTCATCCAACCTGTGCTTGATGATGTCCAGTGAGAGGCAACATACTGGGCCCCAAGTCAGCGTACTCTACTGTGAAAGGATACATGGGGAAGAAGTTTTTTTCCTTACATAAATCTGTAACCTGCATCTCTGCAAATGCCACTTATTGCTCTTCCTTCTAGCCTTTGGGGTCAAAGAGAAACGAGTCTAGGTCCTCTTCTAAGCACTGACCATTCAAATACTTGAAAAAAGAGATTCCTGGCCCCCACCCCACCCTTAAGTCTTCTCTTTTTAACATCAAGCATCCACAGACCAGAGCAGGTAGAAGATGAATGACAAGTTCTGTGTGCCTGCTTGGATCAATACATTGGTTACGTTTGGTCAACAAGCACTTATTAACTCTTACTCTAAGGCAGATACATTACTAGTTGATGGGAGGAAGTAGAAGGGGCTCCAAACTGACATGGAAGTAACCCCCTATAAGGTTGCAGATGGGGCACTCTGAGGGCGGGAGGGCTCCCTCAAGTCTTCATAGTAGCCAGCCATTTGATGGAGATAATTTGAGACCCTTGTCTAGTCACCTCAGGAGATCGATGACTAAATCAAGGGTCTTTGAGAATCAGAAGCTGGATTCTGTCACTCCTCAATTCTTTCTCCTGATTTCTTTTCTTTCAGCTCTTTTATTCTTGGGTTTCATTTTTGTTTCTTTTCCTTAGATGTTGGGAATTTCTCTTTGGAACCTTCTGGCTCTGGCTTGGGTCCTCAATGAGCATAAACAGAAGAATCATAGAGATAGGGCTGGGGAGATCTCAAGAGTTATCTAGTCCAGCAGCCTCATTGGAAAGAGGAGGAAACCAGCAACTAGGAGAGTCAAGAGACTTTCCTGATGTCACACAGGTAGTAAGGATGAGAGGCGGAATTTGGACCAATATCGTTGGACTCCAGAGCTAGGGTTCTTCCTACCTTGCCAAGAGGCTGAGGCCAAAAGAACTGGGGGAATCCTTATAGGCTGACAAGGACGGGTCGCAAAAGTGTTGAAATAGATTTGTTACAAGAGAGGCTCGCTGGGAATGGGAGGAGGAAAGAGATTTATTGGGAAATGAAGATCATGTTAAAAAGCTTTCAGTGTATTTTGTTGTTCAGTCATTTCAATCATATCCAACTCATCGTGACTCCATCTGGGTTTTTTCCCAAGATATCATCATGGTTTTCCCTTTCCTTCTCCAGTTCATTTTATAGATGAGAGGCCTGGGGCAAGCTGAGTCAAGTGATTTACACAGGCTCACACAACTAGTAAGTGTCTGAGGCCAGATTTGAACTCAGGAAGAAGAATCTTCCTCGTTCCAGACTTGGTACTCTATCCACTGTGCCACCTAGCTCACCCATTTAAAACGCATTATTAAATTTAAAAAATATATGCATATATATAATTTAAGTGTTTTATGCATAAAATTTTATTGGGAACTTAAACACGGGGTCATTAATATTGTGTATGAAAAAATGAAGTTCTGGCATGTAATATTTGTCTTTTTTCCCTCCTTGCTACAGAATGCTAAAAAGCAACCATCTTAAGGGGTTACTGCCCTGATAACTTAGGGGTGTAGCGCTAGTAGAGATCAAATCAGGAAGAAATGGCATCGTCTAATTTCTAGATCCCATTCTCTTCCAATTGGGGAATACTCCGTTGCACTAAGAATATTCTCCTGTCAAGCTGGTTATTGCTAGTATCATGGAGGATTATCAGTTGAGTGCCCCGTCCTTGGAGCAAGCACAACTACTGCCAACCAGTGGGGAGAGGGTGTACCTCCTTCTGGAAGTTTTCTTGAGCTTTCTTCTGGAAATACACGACACATTCTGGAGGGGACCCATGTCTGAGTTGGTGCAGAAGGATTCTAGGACTATTACTGGTCTGATTCCTCAATGGGAAAAAAGCCTTTTGGTTGGCCGTGGAGCTAATGCACACAAATGGCACCAATTAATGGCGCCTCAAGCCCTCTCTTTTCTGGTGGCAAAGAGAGAGCTGATATGCTCCAGGTTTCTGGGTGCCAGGAACGAGTCCGTAGTAGAGTTTGTTGGCAGCCAAGGCCAGTGAGAAAAATAGAACCCAGGAGTAACAACCTGGTCGTGTCCTTCAACAAAGGAGTGGCTCATCCGGCAGCTAAGCCCCCCTGGAAATGAAGCCAGGTGTGGGGGGGGGCTAAGCATTCACGGATGCCACAATCCATCGGAGCCACCTCTCTCCAGGGACAGAAGTGCACTTAGTAAGCACCTACTGTGTGCCAGACCCTATGCTAAGCACTGGAGTTCCAAAGGAAGGCAAAAGTCCATTCTTAGCCCTCAAGATGGGAGATTGAGTGCAGTTCAGACGCCTGCTGGGAGACTTTGGCTCTGGTTCTGTCTTTTTAGCAAATAGCCCTTTGCCAAAGCTAGTGGGGATCCTGGGGAGGTCCTAACTGGCACGAGCCAGCGAGTATTGACCGGAGGATGTGCTCGAGTTGGAGGCCCCTCAGGAGAGGAGGCAGCAGCCTGACCTCCTTTTGTGGGTTGAGAGGCCAGATGGAAGCCTTTGGGTGTTGTTCCATGGCCCTGGGGCTGGGAATGGAAGCTTTATTAGGCCATTCTCTTTAGACTCTGGAGCCTACGTTGCTACATGAGAAGAAACAAATGAATGGGTTAATGGAATTATACCTGTGTATGCACTGTAAGGAGGGGAGGAAAGGCAGGGCTTCTCCGGCCAGAAGGAACAGGGCTTCTCCTCCTCCCGGCCTCTCAGTCCCCATCATCAAAACGATGATTTCCCTCCACATAATCCAGACTATGAGAGACATGGCAGAAAAACAAAGCTTTTATCTGCGGGGACAGAACATGCTCATTTCTCATGACCTTTCGCTACTTAGCCCAAGGAAGGAAGGAGATTCAATATGTAGTTATCTGAAGGGAGAACGAAATCTGCTTCAGGTGGAAATGTCTACTCAAACGCAACGCATCAGTGCCAGGAAGATAATAGTAGGCATCTCTCTGGAGAAGAGGGGAAAGAAACAAGAAAAAAGGCCTTGTGAGAGAGTGAATCAGAAAGCTGCAAGTTGTATGCACAGGGCCAGGCTGCGCATGAGGGGGCACCATTCTTATAACCCTGACTTTCTGTCTTAGAATCAATACTGTGCACTGGTTCTAAGGCACAAGAGTGGTAAGGGTAGGCAATGGGGGTTCAGTGACTTGCCCAGGGTCACACAGCTAGGGAGTGTCTGAGGCCAGATTTGATTCCAGGACCTCCTGTCTCTCCACCTGGCTCTCAAGCCACTGAGCCACCCAACTGCCCCCAGGGACACCATTTTTGTTTTTCAGTCAACGTAGCCTTGATTGGGCTTTCAATCATGGCTTCCAAAAAGAGGGGGGAACTTGGGGACTCCATGTATAGCTACTACAGTCAAGGACCTTCAAGGCTGTGGATGCAGTTTAAAGGTTGAAAAAAATCCTAGAAAGTAGAATGGGGTCCATCATGGTGAAATCTTTGCTCACTTACCCAGTCTTCACGGCACAAACAATAGAAGAGTGGGCAGGATCTAGCACTTGGGCTCGGAGGAGATGGCTTTGATCATGGCCTTGGGTGATCTTCCACAAACCATTTCATCTCTTGAAAGTCAGACTCCTCATTTATAACAATTGAGTGTTGGGTCAGGGGGTGCCTAAGGTCTCCTCCAGCTCTCAAAGGGTAGTTTCCCTTTTGCTTTGCTCTTTCCAGTCCTCACTGGGGCAGTTCTAGACCCTGTGGTTTGAAGAGGGTATTGATTGTTTAGCTGGAGCGAGTCCAGGGGGAGGCAGCCATGATGTGGAAGGGTCTTGAGTCCATTTATATAAAAATCCTTTGAAAAAAACTGGGCATGCTTAGCCTAGAGAAGAGGTGACCCATGGAGGACATGGGAGCATCCTTCACTTATCTGAAGGGCTGTCTTAGGGAGGAGGAATCAGCCTTTATGCAGTTAGTTCCAGAAAGGAGGAGAATAAGGCAAAACGGCCAACTTAAACACCTAGAAATCAGGGCTATCCCAATGGGAATCAATTGGTAAGCACTTAGTAAGCACCTACTGTGTGCCAGACCCTATGCTAAGCACTGGGGTTCCAAAGGAAGGCAAAAGTCCAGTCTTAGCCCTCAACTAGCTCCTGGGTTAAGAAGAGAGACAACATGTAAATAATGATGTACAAGCAATGTATGAACAGGATGAATTGGAGATAAGCACAGCAGGAAGGGGCTAGCTTTAAGGAAGCCTAGGAGGTCTTGGTGCAGAAGATGGGAGTTTAGCTGAGTCCTAAAGGAAGCCAAGAGGCAGATCAGAGAAGGTAGGAAACACAGGACAGCCAGAGAAAATGCCTGGAGTCAGGAGGTGGAGTGTCTTGTGATAGCAGGAGTGGAGACCCGTGTGCCTGGATCCCAGAGCATCTAGGGGAAGGCACAAGAAGCTTGGAAAGGCCCGAAGGGGACAAGTGATGGAGGGCTTTAAAAGCCGAGCAGAGAGTTCGATATTTCGTCCTGGAGGCAATAGGAAGCCCTGAAACTCAGTGGCTGGGGGATAGCATAGCCAGACCTGGGCTTAAACAGGATTGATTTGCTGGCAAAGCAGAGTGGGCTGCCTTGAGAGGCCTCCAAGCAGAGTTTGTGATGGTGCTGATTCCCTTCCCATCCAGGTTGGGTTAGACGGCCACTGAGTTCTTTTCCAACTCTCCAGTTCTGTCATTCTATGAAACAGATTTCTACCTTACAGCCTCCTGTCACGTAGTCTGGCCAGACTGTGTTTCCACTATGCATTTGAGAACTAAGTGATTCTGGGTTGGAGTTCAAATGATGCCCCTCTCTCAAGATGATCCCAATCTGTCGTGGCTTCCATCAGTGGGTACATCTGCAGAGTCGACAGTCTTCCTAAAGACTATGACCCATGCAATGAGAAATCAATCGAAAGAGACAGAGGTTAGTGGGAAGGGAATTCTGTTAGGAGAAAGGCCTCCATGGCAAATTCTTCCAAAAAGATCATTAAGTCAATCAATTAACCTTATAGGAGCCTACATATAAAATTACAAAGGACCTTAGAAGCCATCCATCAACTAACCTTTATGAAGCATCTCATATTTTCTAGGCACATCAAGTCCAATGCCCTCATTTTGCAGAAGACTGTGGTTAAATGGGGAGGAACCAAGGAGCTGCTGTGGATTCTCAGAATGGTCCCTTTGGCTTCCCTTGTTTTGTCCTTAAATCTTTCAAGAATCACTCTGACATCCTAAAGTAGCTTTCCCCACAGAGTACTATGTCAGCTAAATTTCATTTGTTGTTTGGCTACTTCAATTGTGTCCAACTCTTTATTGACCTCGTTTGGGGCGTTCTTGGCAAGGATCCTGGAGTGGTTTGCCATTTTCTTCTCCAGCTAATTTAGCTGATGAGGAACTGGGGCAAACAGGGTGAAGTGACTTCCCCAGGGTGACACAGTTAGGAAATGTCTGAGGCTATATTTGAACGCAGGGAGGCGAGTCATCCTGATTGCAGGCTCACAGCACACTACCCACTGAGCAACTTAGCTGCCTTTCAATTACATATAATAATAATATTTTAGATTTGGGAGGGACCCAGAGTTCATCTTGATTAACTCTCATTTTCTGAGGCCCAGACAAGTGACTAGTGGACAGTCACACAGCTATTTCCTTTTCTGGAATCATCCATTTCCTTTTATGCATTGATGGTGGCATGGATTGTGTACCAGACTTGGAGTCAGGATGACTTGAGTTTGAATCCCACCCCGGAGATTTACATTTATTAATTCTGTGATCCTGGGCAAAATGATCTAACGCTGGGTCTCAGTTTCTTCATCTATAATATAGGGCAGGTGGACTCAATGACCTCTAAGGTCCCTAGCAGCTCTGTGTCTTTGTTTCTGTCTGCACACATCCCCTATGATTTTTATTGTAAAAAACCCACATACTCAAACCAATCGGTCATCTCTTCCATTTGGATTTCCTCCCATTGTTGGCGCTCACAGCTAGTCCTTCTTGTAGGACTATTGGACGTGACTTCCAACCACAAAGGGTTATCTTAACGTGATGGAGATTGGAGACCTTCTTCTCGTTTTCCTGATACCAAGAGGACAGCATGAAATCCAGCCTGCTTTATTTTCTTATCCTACATTTTTATTCCTGACACGTTTTCTTCCTATTCTCTAAAGTTCTTCCTTCATTATAAGTTGTACCCTCTGTATACTCTGAAAACTCTTTATTTTTAGTTCTTCAAATATCCTTATGTTCCAGGGCTCACATACACACATGTAAAAGAGCTCCAAGAGGAAAAATATGGCTTGCTGTTTTATCACCTGTCTCCCACCAATCTTTCAAATTTTTTTCAGTTGATTCTCCCTGGTGTTTACATTTCAGACAAACTAACATGCAACAAAACTCAGCATGTGACACTCCACATCCATCCATTTGTTTCAGCTCCCACCCACTCCTATGCGTGAAGTATACTTTCTCTTCATCCTTCCCTTTTGCTTCTTTGATTCAAGCTTCATGTCCAGGCAAGAGTGGTCTCTTCCCCATTGAATTGCCTTAGGGAATTTTGTCTGCATCTTTCATTTGCTTCCACTGCATTCTCTCTTTCAACATGTTTATCTGAGAACGTTTTCTACATAAGGGTAGGGATCATTGTGGGGGTGATGGGTGTAAGACTCTCCCTGGACTTACTTTGCCTCACCATTTCCTGCCCTTCTCAAAGGGTTCCAGATCTTGGAAGCTCTTAAAGCTTGATTACTTGGCTGGTAGCAGCCACATACTCAACTGGTTTGCTGTGTAAATCTTGTGCTGTGTCTATTTTTGTTTTCAGCCAATTATATTTTCTAGGTGGCATTATCTACTTTTATGCAATGATTAAAGCACTTCTCTTCTACCAAACTGATTAAGGCCTTGTTTGCACTTAGTTTACACCCTTGATTCACAAATGGATGGACAAATTCAATCAATCCAGTTGTCGGGGGGTTCTGTGATTAATTAGAATGCGGTATACGCCTACCTTTACACAATCAGGAGTCATGAGTTTTCCCTTTGGTGACACAGGTTCTCTACATGTGTGTCTTACCATCACTGGGCTCTGAGTTTGTGTCCACTATTCTCACAGACCTGATGTGTATCTGGGACAGGATTTGCCCCAGATTTTGAGGTCAATATTTTTATACCAACTATCCCTTCTAGTCCTGTTTAGGGAAGAAAATGTCCTTTCTAAAAGCTAATTAAAACTAATAATCAGTGGGAAGCTTATAAGAGAAGGCTTGCATAAGAGTACCAGAAAACTTTAGACCTCAGGGTTACCTCTAGGTCTTTGAGGGAAAGCAATTTGCTATCCTCTGAGAACCTAGTGAGTGGAGCCGAGGAATTAGTCCAGGATTTAGAGGAAGACAATATAGAATTACAATCTTCCAAAGAACTTCAGAGACCATTTAACTCAAATCTATCCAAGTAAAGAGCCCCCTTAACTAAATTAGCTAAAACTGACCACTAACCTTTCCTTGGAGACATTTGGAGAGAGCACACTCTCTACTTTTAAACTTAGCTTATATATTTCTCAGTAGAATGTATGTTCCTAGAAAGAGAAGGCTGTATCTTATGCCCATATTACCCATCTTGTTTTCTAATATGCACTAATCTCCTTGTGGTATCAAGAGAAAAGACTGGTGGACAGTTTATGGTTACTTATGGGAGATGATGGTCAAGAGTTGACAGAATGAGCAAATGTGGATGGATTGCAAATTTCATGTTTGAGGAACACATGAAATAGAAGCTACATTTGGTAATCCTCTGTCTTCAGTAGGACGCCTTATTCACTACAATTCTTAAGAAATATTTGATGTATTGAAATGAATTGTTAAAAGAACAAAACACGATCTATTCATTTGTTCATCTATTCCTTCAACAAATACTGATTGAACTACCTATAAGCAGTTGAAGGGAAGATAATTCCTAAAGAGGCCCTTAGTTGAATCAGTCAAAGGAGTGTTCATTTCACTTGCAGCCCTGCTGGACTCTATATAGATGTAGAACTAGATTGTTCCCTCCTGCACACACCTGCTCATTCCCAATAAATATTAGAGCTTAACCTATTTTTTTTTTGTTCCTTAGCCTGGGAACTCTTCCTTCCTTCCTTCTTCCCTTCCTTCCTTCCTTCCTTCCTTCCTTCCTTCCTTCCTTCCTTCCTTCCTTCTTCCTTCCTTCCTTCTTCCTTCCTTCCTTCCTTCCTCCCTCCCTCCCTCCCTCCTTCCCTCCCTTCTTCCTTCCTTCCTTCCTTCCTCCCTCCCTCCCTCCCTCCCTCCCTCCTTCCCTCCTTCCTTCCTTCCTTCCTTCCTTCCTTCCTTCCTTCCTTCCTTCCTTCCTTCCTTCTTCTTCTTTCTTTCTTTCTTTCTTTCTTTCTTTCTTTCTTTCTTTCTTTCTTTCTTTCTTTCTTTCTTTCTTTCTTTCTTTCTTTCTTTCTTTCTTTCTTTCTTTCTTTCTTTCTTTCTTTCTTCCTTCCTTCCTTCCTTCCTTCCCTTCCTTCCTTCCTTCCTTCCTTCCTTCCTTCCTTCCTTTCTTCTTCCTTTTCTTTCTTTCTTTCTTTCTTTCTTTCTTTCTTCTTCTTTCTTTCTTTCTTTCTTTCTTTCTTTCTTTCTTTCTTTCTTTCTTTCTTTCTTTCTTTCTTTCTTTCTTTCTTTCTTTCTTTCTTTCTTTCTTTCTTTCTTTCTTTCTTTCTTTCTTTCTTTCTTTCTTTCTTTCTTTCTTTCTTTCTTTCTTTCTTTCTTTCTTTCTTTCTTTCTTTCTTTCCTTCTTTCCTTCTTTCTTTCCTTCCTTCTTTCCTATTTTAGAATTGATTCTAAGTATTGATTCCAAGACAGAAGAGTGGTAAGGGCTAGACAATTGGGATAAATTGACTTGCTCAATGTCATACAGCTAGGAAGTATTTGAGGAAGAATTTAAGAATTTGAATACAGGACCTTCCATCTCCAGGCCTGGCTCTCTATCCACCCTTCTGCCTAGCTGCCACTGCATATTTTTTTTCTATTAGACACAGGTATATCTTTTTTTGAAGAGAGGGACAAAGCACCATTGAATTAAGGTAAGGCTTGTAGAAGTTCCAATTAATTTGCATTCAACTGATTTTAAAAAAAGCCCACATTTCAACTCATTGAGGATGCAAATATAATGGTTCAGTTCATGAAGGACATTCAGTTTGAGGCTGTTTCATAGGGAGAAAAAAACCCCAAACCTTTCCCAGTGTTCTCTCTCCCACATCCAAAGGAGATCATTATGTGCACATTAGTAAGGAGGTCATCTTGGGCCTGGATGATAGAAAGGTTGGCTCTCTCTATTCAGGTTGGAGGCCAGTGATGAGAGAGATGGCCTAAATCTATTATGCTTGACAAAAATAGAACTGTATTCCCATTATCTTTATGCTATAAACCATGAATGGGGAGATAAAAACATGTTTATGGGAATAAATGGAAAATCATTAGAGCACTTTTGCTAAGAGTCAAGGAGAAAGCTAATGCATCAAGGACACATTGACATCTTGGAATAAAGCTGTCAAGTTTCTCTCTCACCTTTCTTCCTCCCCTTCCTCCCCATGACCTCTTCTGTTTCTTTTACCATTGATATGTCATTAGATATCTGGAAGAGAGAGTTAGCAGTTCCCAGAAGTTTGCATAGACCATCACAGAATAACATTATTAATGTCCATTATCCATTTTCCAGGCAGTGTGCCCTGCCCTCTCTCAACCCCTTTTTGGTTGTTCAGAGATACCTTCTACAGGAACAAGGGATATTTCACTCAGGAATTTCTCATACTTTCTACTTAACCATTTGTCTAGATCACAAAAGAGCCAAGACTTCCCTGATAAGTCTTCACTGACAGAGTGCTAAGAGGTGATGGTCATATTTGCCAATTGTCTGAATCATTCATAATAGCTGTAATTTATTTGGAATGTTCACACATCTCTGAGGTTTCATTTTAGATTATTATTAGCTTAAATTCCCTTTAGAGATCTAACTTGATTTTTGTATTGACCTTCCACCTAGACATTCAGAAAAAATAGTGTAACTAAGGTTTCCACAAGGCAATCATAAAGTTACCTTTCCTAATCCCCAGTGACTAGGTGGACTAACTCAGTGTTAGTGATCTGAGGAGCTCCCTGGCTGCTTCCTGTCCATCATGTGGGAATGAGCATCCTTGGGAGTTTGGGGATAATGCAGTATCCCCTTATTGGATCTAGAGCATAAGAACCAATGGATGATTCAATGGCCCTTCCCTAACTGCTCCTTCTTTTCATTCTGTCATTGCTCCTTCCAGGTGAGGGAGATCCACTCTGCTCTTTCCTCCCCTTTTCATGGTCACTCCCACAGGGACCATGGACTCAATTAGGTGAGCTTATATCTGGGCTCCTGGTTCCCTAAGTAGTTTTGTGTTCTTTTTTCCTAATATGCTACTGATGTATGCCTACCAATGGGCATTCTCAGAGTTGGAAGTGACCTATGAGTTCCATCTGGTCCATTGGTGGTGGTGATAGGCAGTAGGTTGAGTTTCTTTATTGAAAAAAAATGGTGGCGAGAGAGAGAGAGAGAGAGAGAGAGAGAGAGAGAGAGAGAGAGAGAGAGAGAGAGAGAGAGAGAGAGAGAGAGAGACAGAGAGAGAGAGAGAGAGAGAGAGAGAGAGAGAGAGAGAGAGCACAAGACCTGGAGTTCTTGGGATAGTACAAAATATGGAATATGTATTTCAACAAATAATCTCATGTTGTGATGTTTATGACACCCTCTAGCTGGTTGTAACTGTAATTTTTAGTTATAAATTACTGATTGCCAGAGCTCTGCTATAAAGTGAAGGCACAAGAACAAAAGTAAAAACAGTCCTGTTTCTCCAGGATGTTGTATTCTACCAGAGGAAACAAAATATAAGCAAACAAAATATATGTAGGATGTCCCCCAAATCGAAATTTAAGCTTGATGATTTTTGGGACACCCTACATAAGGTCTTGGGGAAGGGGAAAAGCATTAGCAGTCAGTGAGATCAGGGAAAGGCTTTGTGTAGGATTTGGAATTGAACTGGACTAGAAGGCAAATTTAATTTCTAAGAGTTAGAAGAGATGAAGAGAGAGGCTTTCCAAGTCTAGGGTGGTCAGTTTTTCCACTTTGTCTTTGCAAGTACAGTTTATAGTTCAGTGAATGAATGGTACACAACAAGGGCTTAATGCATGCTTAAATGGACTCAATGGGAAGTCATTTAGGATCATAGGATTGAGATTTAGAAGGAGCCTTAGAGGTCATCTCCACATTCTTGTTCTGAGTGAGTCTGTAATTTCCTTGTAGGTTTGGGGGAGCAGTGAAGGGAGGGGGTGCCATGAGTAGGCTAGAGATGTTATTTTATTGGTATTCTCAATGAGAAAATTTCTTCTACTAATGCGCATGAGCACATATTCTGAAACTTGTAGTCACAAAGTTCCAGAGGAGGAAACTGAGGTATAGCAGGGGAAGTCACTTTCCTAAATCACAAAGCTAGTAAATAGCTGAGCCAGGATGAGAACTGAGGTCCCCTGATTCCTTCACTTTAGCACGTTGCCTTTCCCTGGATGAGCACGATGACACTAATCATCCTCTGAGGCTCTGAGTTGAGTTTAGGTGTTGGTTCTGCAGAGGATGTTTTCTCATTGGAAGTTCTCAAGCCTAATAAAATCGCAGATCCAGGTGCCCAGCAGCCTCCTCCCCACCCCAAACAACCAATATAGGTACCACTTACTGGAGAGGTAAAGTGCCTGCCAGCCCTTGGCTTGCAATGTAGGGATGAGGGACTATTATTCATGGTGTTTGTGCCTGCCCTGTGCTGTATTCTGCTACCCACTGTGAGCAAGCATGCCAAGCCGTTCCAAGCCTTCTTGGGCATGTGCCAGAGCTGCCAGTCTGGGTGGGTGAGGAGTCTGTGACCCTGACTGGGTTTTTCTTATGTTCAAACCCTGTCACACATCTGTGAAACGAGGGGGTTGGACTAGATGGCTTCCAAGCCCCCTTCCACAGCTAGACCTACGATGCTTAATTCCATCCTGCTGGAAGGGGCTATGCCATCTCAAGAATTTTAAAATCGATACACTGATTCCCAATCAGTGTCAATTCATCTCCACAGACGATGGTCCTATCATAGTCATCTCCATGGCAATAAGCATCCATCAACATAAAACATTCAGTGTTTAGTATGGGATTTGAGGCATTAAAACCTGTATTCAGGATTTTGTAGCTCTTAAACAAGTACTGGGTGCTGCCAATTAATTAGCAAGTAAAACAGATGCTTTTTATTTCCAAAGAAGACCTTTGTAAAGCTCACTCAACCAAAGGGGCTTCTCCAGGAAGCCTGCTGAGTCTCTGCTGTTGTCTCTCCACCACCAATTAAGGAATTTCACCTTCACCTTTATAGAAATATTAGAAGATCCAGCAAGTAGCCTGAAAAAAATGGAAATAACAAGGCCAGGGACCAAAATCTAGCTGGTATTTTTAACAAATGGCCACTGAATTTTGAAAAATTCCAGTTTTTAACCAAGTTTTCCTGGCTTGCTAACACATTCTAGGCTACCCCCAACTCTTCTGTTTTCTCAGATCAGACTCCGTAACCTCTAAGTTCCCGTTTGTATTTAAATCTAGAACTCTTCAACCCTATAACATTTACCTAACTTTCTTAGTCTACTAAGGAAGATCAGGGGAGAGGTGAGGATGACTGGATCCACCCAATCCCTACTACTCAAGACACAAAGTTAAATAAATGGAGTCTTCCCATTGAGGGTAAGTCTGAACTAGGGAAGACGACAATTGGTGGGAGGTGGAGGGAGGGTCCTCAGTGTTCCTCCATAATCTAAAAAGGGCTTTTTTCCTTCTCTTTTGATGGGAGCTACCCTTTTCCAAGGAGATTCTAAAGGAAAAGAGAGGTTTGACAGACAGGTGTGGAAAACAGAGCCAGCCAACAGATAGAAGGGAAAGAGGTAGTTAACAGAGGGCAAATAAGCCAAGATTTGAGGAGGAGAGTGGCCAAATGGGTATGGGTCAAAGACAGGCAAAAAGTGGAAGGGGTACAAACTTTTAAATGTGAGGCAAGACCCACAGTATTTAACTAAGGCAATGTGATTAGGCTCTTGCTTCAGGGCACCAAATTTAGATTATGCTGGATATAGAGAATTAGTTACTTTAGCAGCAAAGGTGGCACTGTGGATAGAGTGTTGGTTTGGGAATCAGGATGACTTGAGTTTAGATTTATTTATTTATCTAAATTAATTAGTTAATTAATTTAGAATATTTTTACATGGTTGCATGATTCATATTCTTTCCCTCCCCTCCTCGCTCCCCCATCCCAGAACTGAGGAGCAATTCTGCTGGGTTTTACATGTATCATTGTTCACAAACTTTTCCCATATTATTGATATTTATAACAGAGTGATCATTTAAAGTTAAATCCCAATCATATCCCCATCAAACTATGTGATCAATCCTATGTTTTTCTTCTGCATTTCTGCTCCCACAGTTCCTTCTTTGGATGTGGAGAGTTTTATTTCTCATACGTTTCTCTAGATTGTCCTGGGCCATTGCATTGCTGCTAGTTTACAAATGTAGTTTACATTACATTTGATTGTGCCACAGTGTATCAGTCTCTGTGTACAATGATCTGCTCCTTTCACTCTGCGTCAATTCCTGGAGGTCTTTCCAGTTCACATGGAATCCCTCCAGTTCATTATTCCTTATAGCACAATAGTATTCCATCACCATCAGATACCACGATTTGTTCAGCCATTCCCCAATTGAAGGGCATCCCCTCATTTTCCAATTTTTGCTACCACAAAGAGTACAGCTATAGATATTCTGTACAAATATTTTCCCTTATTATCTGAGTTCAAATTTAAACTCAGATACTTATTAGCTGTGTGACTCTAGGCAAATCACTTTGACCTGTATCTGCTCCAGTCTTCTCACCTGTAAAATGGGGATAATAACATCTCTTACCTTCAGGGTTGCTGTGAAGATAAAATGAAGAAATAATTATAAAGTGTTTAGTATAATGCCAGGCACATAGTAGGTGCTATATATAAATATTAAATATTATTATTACTTAAGCTGGCCAGATCATGTTTCCCAGTAGTAATATTAATAACAAGCTTTTAGTTTGGGCACTGAATTTTGCAGAGTGCTTTATAAACACAGTCTCATTTGATTCTTACAACAAGGCTGAGACGTAGCTCATATTATTATCCCCATTTTATAGAGGAGGAAACTGAGGCAGACAGAAGTTAAGTGACTTGCCGTGCCACACCTAGCTAGTAAATTATTCAAGGCAAGATTTGAATTCAGGCATTTGTTACTCCCCCAATGTATCCACTGTAACACCTTTATGACTTTGCTTAGGCTGTGTAATTCTATTCTCCCTCTGGTGAGATTCTAGTTTCCTTTCAAAGCTCAACTCAAATCGTACTTCCCATAAGAAGTTTTCCCTTCCTTTTTACTCCTCCATCTCATTTACTTTGTATTTAATGTGTTGATAATTTGCATTTATCAGTCTGAATACAGGTTCTCAATAGAATGGAAGCTGTTTCCCATTTGTCTCTCTACTCCCATCTTCTATAATGCTTAGCTCTGAGTAGGTCTTTAATAAATGCTTACTGAATTGAGTTAAATGCATAACTGAAGAATCATAATCAGTTAACAATGCCCTTCTAGACATAGCCTAAGTGATGCGCCAGCTTGAGAGTAGGTGATAAGAGAAAACTAGCGATAGTTTGCAAGGTTCTAGTGGGCAAGGCTCATCGGGTTTCATCCAAAGAATGGACTGATGGCTCACAATGACTTCATTGAGGAAAAAAACAAGCTTTATTATGAGAGAATATGGTAACAGAATGGTTATAGAGAGCTATCTAGTAGAGGAGGAAAGTGAGGTGAAGGGCGTAAAAGTCAGTGAAGATAAAGGTAGAAGTAAGGGCAAAAGGGGTCTGGGTTCTCAGGAATGCTTTTGATCTTGCTTAGTTGCTAAGGAAGGGGTCATTTGTTTGGGCCCTTGTTGCCTTCTGTCTCCAAGGAACTGATGTCACTTTAACCATGGTCCATTTTGGACTGAGTGGCTTTACCCAGGATTCGCTCTCAGGATGCTAATGATGTGTTAAATACCCCAGAAGCCATTTCAAGTCCAGTCTTGATCTTTTCTATGCAGATTCTAAAGAGGTCAGTGAGTGTGGAAATTGAGCATTGTTTGAACCTAGTTCTGTGTGACTGGAGAACTGGACCTTGTGTGTTTGCTATCCAGAGATCCCAACCAAGGACCTTGGCTATGTCTAAAGATTGATGTGAGGAGTTTCCTCATCACTCTGATGACTTATCTGAAAGGTGGCCCCCTACTAATCAACTGATTATTGTTTCTATGTTCTAGGTTTGAACCTTGGCAGGGTTTATGGGACATTTCAGCCCACATCACTAGAGAGAAGTTACTAATATTACATACTTGGCAGCTCTCTAAGATTCTAGGGAATGTCCTCTATTGGTAAAGAGGTTCTTCTAAGAATGAAGTCATCGTTGTATCCCAAAACAAAGCAAAAAATCGTGTTGAGGAAATTTCTAATGGAACTGTGAGCTCGTCTAAGTGAGTCATCTAGATGGCATGCACCATAATCCATTCTCACTTTCTCACTTCATGCAACTTTTACCCATGAAAGTCTTCCTCAGAAAGTCTACCCAACATCCAGGAATCTTCTTCTAGACCTACTGACCTTTTCTGGATTGCAGTGGAACATGAGAGGCATCCATCATTTATCCCTCATTTTATCTAAAGGAATGGCCCACTTCTTTCGAATTCATATCTTCCTAATGACACCCTTGAGTTTGCTTCTCCAGCAGAATTGTTTAAAAATATAGTCTTCTTTTAGTGGACAAGTATTTGTTTCCTCTCTCATCTTTCCCACCCCATTTCCCAATTAGAAAACCAAAAATAAGCCCTTGTAAGAAATAAGCATAATTAAATAAAAAATTCCCATACTGGCCATGTCCAAAAAATGTCATTTTTCATCTGTAGCCCATCACTTTTCTGGCAGGATGTTTCATCCTTGTTCTTCCAGAATTATGGTCAGTCACTCTCTTGATTAGAATCTGAAGTCATTATAATTGTTTGTCTTCAAAGTGTTGTCTCAATTTCTCTCCTGCTCTGCTCTCTCCCTTCACCTTTCATCAGTTCATACATGTCTTCCTCTGTATCTCTAAAAATATCTCTTTCATCATTTCTTGTAGCATAATGGCATTTCACTATGTTCATATTTAGAATATGTTCAACCATTCCCCAATTGATGGGCACCTCCATAGTTTTCAGTTCTTTACTAGTTAAAAAAAAAGAGCTATATCTGTATGCAAGGATCCTTTTCCTCTATCTCCTTCAAGCAGAGGCCCAATAGTGGTATCTCTTGCACATTTATTCCTTTGCAATGTCATTGAGCACTCTCATGCCTACTGTGTGTTCCCCTTCCATTGCTGCAACTTGATGACTCACAATTCTAAGAGAAGAATATTGATTGGCCTTCATTTCAGAAAAAGTAGGGGGTCATTAAATGAACCTTGCCATTTCCCAAAGGCAATCCATCCTGCTCTCTATTCTGTATTCCCTAGACAAGCCTGGGCTCAGTTTATTGTCCATTTACAATATCTGTCCCAGATACAGGCACTCATGGACAAACTCTATGGGTTGTTTGTCCAACTGCTAAATGAAATCTAAACAATGGGCATTTTTCATCCTTTCTTAAAGGATTCGTCATCACCTGGCTCCCCATCTGCCTTTCCTCCCCAAGTCCTGCCTTTATTTTAGAGGACTTTAGTAGTAAACATTCACTCAAGCTCCATAATGTTCCAATTCCTCAACCCCTTTAAATCTCATCACATATGCCTTTATTTATCCTCAGCCACACACTAGGAGAGTCACACACGAGTTTCTGTCATTATACACCAAAAATTTTACTCACCTAATTAGAATGTGACATCCACTCATTCATCCGACCATCTTCTCATTCCTCCTTTCCCCATGCTTCAGACCTCCTAAAATCACCCATCACCCTCACTGAGACCTCCAGGCTCTCTACTCCACAGTAATCTCTTAGGCCATTGGGGTTCCTCTGACTTCCATTTTTCTTCTTCTTCAATCACAAACCAATAGTTAGGTATTTCCACTGTTCTTGGCTTCTATATCCTCCTCCCTGACCTAATGCCACTCATTTCTGGCCAAACCTCAGTCCTGGATAGCTCCAACCATCTATCTACTCTGTTCTACTCAAGAGTTGATGAAAACAGCTGGAATAAGTCTCATCCACCTGCTGACTATGCTCCTCAAGATAATGTCAACCCAACTGGGCATTTATGTCGTCAAGGCAGGCCTTAATTCAACCCTAATTGATTCCCTGTCTCACTTCCCACAGAAACTATCCAAGACCTCTTTCCAGTCTATCATACCTCCCTCTCAATTTCATCCAAAGCCCCCACCAAACTGAGAACCTTTGCTTCTTAATTTGTGAGAAAATTGTAAGCTCCCCTTCATATTCTCCTGCTCTCTAAACTTCTTGACATAATCTTTCAGTTTTTCATCCTTTCCCTCAGTTTCTAACAAAGATGGGGCCCTTCTTTTTGTCAAGGAAGAACCTCTATATATATCCACTTGATTCTATCCCATCAAGGTAGCTCAGAGAATAGGGTGGATTTGAAGTCTGTAATGCCCAAGTTCAAATCCAGCGATTCTGGGCAAGTCACTTAATGTCTCTCTGCCTCAGTTCCTAGAGTAAGGATAATGACAGCACTTACCTTACAAGGTTGTCATGAGGATCAAATGTAATAATGGATGCAGTGTGTTTTGCAAGACAAAATATTATACAATACTAGCCAGAAAATAGCATCTTCCATCATTTCCCATCCTACCCTTTTTCTCATATTTTCCACTTCTCCCCCTCCCTACTGGTTCCTTCCCTACCATTTCCAGTCATTTGCAAATCTTCAAAACAAAAACAAAAGTCTTTGCTACCCCCACCATTCCCTCAAGCAAGCATCCCATTTCTCTCGTCCCCTTTTCAGCCAAATTCCTCAAGAAAACCTCTACTTCCTCTCCTCTCTCTCCTCAGTCCTATAAAATGAAGCTCCTGATCTCATCACTCAACTGAAAGCATTCTCCTTAAAGTAGTAAATGATCCCGGGCAAATTACCCAACCTCTGTTCAGCTCAGTTCCCTGAAGAAGGAAATGACAAGCCACTCCAGTATCCTTGTGATGAAGTTATGAAGAGTCAGACATGACTGAATGACTGCACAAAAACATTTCTGCTGCTGCTGCTACTGTTAAACATGTATAGGGAGCATCCATGGCCTTACTCTAATAATCAGAAGAAAGTCATCTCTTGTTAATCTGTTTTATGGAATTTGGAAAGGCTTTGACCCATGCCCAGAAGACACCTTGCTGGAGAAGGACCTTCATGATGATCATGTTGACCTATCAAATCTCATGATTTTTGAAATCAAGAAACAATAATCATGCGAGTATCTTGTATTCTCTGTCCCAACTTTCAAAGTCTCAGCTAAAATCTTACCTTCTTTAAGAAACGTTTCCTGATTTTCCCTTAATTCTAGTGCCTTTCCTCTGAAGTGATCTTCAATTTATCCTTTCTATATCCTGTGTGTACAGGATTGTTTGCATGTCATCTCTTCCATTAAATTACATATTCCCTGAAGGCAAGAACTATTAATGCCTTTCCTCATATTCTCAGCACTTGTATAATGCTGAACGTAGAAGACGCCTAACAAATATTTGTCGACTTGTTAACTATAAAGACATCATTTATTATAGGATAATATCCTAAAATCCTAGCAGTTTTCTCATCATAGTTTCATCAGTTAGTCAGCTGATACCTGTGCAAATTTTATGCTTTTCTTAAAGATTTTTCATAGATGTGGAAGCATAATGAGTCTACAGTTAGAGGCATTTTCTTGATGGCTTAAAAAATAGCAAGATCTAAGATTCTTTCCAACTACTCCCAACCTCTCAATACCCTCTTGCCTTTCAAATTTCTTGAGACTCGATCCTTCAATGTTCTCAAAATTGTATCACTTCCAGAATGGAACTCCCAGAAAGCCATTCTTTCTATCTTTCTTTTCCCTAGCACCATTCCTACTTTTTCACATATCACATTGGGACTGTGATCTGATAGTCCAAATACAGTGGCACCAATTGTCATTGATGGAGAAGAGAGGTTTTTATCAGGATAACTTCACAGATATTTCCCATCTCTTCTGTTTATTGTCCTCCTTACAGTTTTATCTTTAAATACTTTTAGGATGATCTGTCTTTAAAAAAAAACTTACCTTTCATCTTGGAATCAGAAGAGTGGTAAGGTCTAGGCAATGGGGGTTAAGTGACTTACCCAGGGTCACACAGCTGGGAAGTGTGTGAGGTCATATTTGAACCCAGGACCTCCCATCTCCAGGCCTAACTCTCAATTCACTAAGCTGCTCAGCTGCTCCCTGGATGATCTGTCTTAAATGGTTTTCTTGCCAAGTTTTTTTTTTTAACTTAATTCATCTTTCATTGCTTTCCACTCTTTTGAGAGGTGATCCTGCTCAGAATCTCCACCAATTATCCTAAGATCTTACAGGAAGGGACACAGTGACATTTTGTGCTTTTGAAAATAAAACATTATCTCTAGTGGCTTTTACTGCTGCTGGATTTACATCATGATGGCAAAATGGGACCAGGATGTTGAAGGACAAAGATGTCATTTCTTTCACTTTTATTTTTAAACCCTCACCTTCCATCTTGGAATTAATACTGGGTATTGGTTCCAAGGCAGAGGAGTGGTGAGGGCTAGGCAATGGGGGTTAAGTGACTTGCCGAGGGTCACACAGCTAGGAAGTATCAGAGGCCAGATTTGAATCTTGGACCTTCCATATCTGGTCCTGGCTCTCCATCCATGGAGCCACCCAGCTGCCCCCCAATTTTCTTTTCCAGATGAATGCTCTTTTTCAGCTCTCTAACTCTAGGTCTAATTTGCACATTAAATTAAAGGAAAATGTTTCATCTTATTCTGGGTACATATTGCCTAGATTATCCCTTAACTGATAATGGTCGAATCATCTTTGATGAGAGCAAAGAGATGCCAGCTTGTCCTTATTGGTGGAGGCTTTTGGGTCACTGCACGTGGTTAGGAGCTAAGATGGACAGCGGGTCTTCGAAGAGCTAATTCTTTTTTTTTAATTTTATAATATTTTATTTGATCACTTCCATGCATTATTCATTAAAGATAAAGATAATTTTCTTTTCCTCCCCCCACCCCCCATAGCTGACGCATGATTCCACTGGGTATCACATGTGTTCTTGATTTGAACCCATTGCCATGTTGTTAGTATTTGCATTAGAGTGTTCATTTAGAGTCTTTCCTCAGTCATGTCCCCTCAACCGCCGTAGTCAGGCAGTTGCTTTTCCTCGGTGTTTCTACTCCCACATTTTGTCCTTTGCTTATGGATAGTGGTTTTTCTCCTGGATCCCTGCAGATTGTTCAGTGACATTACACCACCCCTAATGGAGACGTCCATTACATTCGATTATACCACAGTGTATTAGTCTCTGTGTACAATGTTCTCCTGGTTCTGCTCCTCTCGCTCTGCATCACTTCCTGGAGGTTGTTCCAGTCTCCATGGAACTCCTCCACTTTATTATTCCTTTTAGCACAATAGTACTCTAGTACTCCATCACCAACATATACCACAATTTGCTCAGCCATTCCCCAATTGATGGGCATCCCCTTGTTTTCCAGTTTTTGGCCACCACAAAGAGCGCAGCTATGAATATTTTTGTACAAGTCTTTTTGTCCATTATCTCTTTGGGGTACAAACCCAGCAGTGCTGTGGCTGGATCAAAGGGTAGATATTCTTTTATCGCCCTTTGGGCATAGTTCCAAATTGCCCTCCAGAATGGTTGGATCAGTTCACAACTCCACCAGCAATGAATTAATGTCCCTACTTTGCCACATCCCCTCCAGCATTCATTACTTTCCTTTGCTGTTATGTTAGCCAATCTGCTAGGTGTGAGGTGATACCTCAGAGTTGTTTTTATTTGCATCTCTCTGATTATAAGAGATGTAGAGCACTTTTTCATGTGCTTATTAATAGTTTTGATTTCTTTATCTGAGAACTGCCTGTTCATGTCCCTTGCCCATTTATCAATTGGAGAATGGCTTGATTTTTTGTACAATTGATTTAGCTCTTTATAAATTTGAGTAATTAAACCTTTGTCAGAGGTTTCTATGAAGATTTTTTTCCCAGTTTGTTGTTTTCCTTCTGATTTTAGTTACATTGGTTTTGTTTGTGCAAAGGCTTTTTAATTTGATGTAGTCAAAATTATTTATTTTACATTTTGTGATTCTTTCTATGTCTTGCTTGGTTTTAAAGTCTTTCCCCTCCCAAAGGTCTGACACGTATACTATTCTGTGTTTACCCAATTTACTTATGGTTTTCTTCTTTATGTTTAAGTCATTCACCCATTTTGAATTTATCTTGGTGTAGGGTGTGAGGTGTTGATCTATTCCTAGTCTCTCCCACACTGTCTTCCAATTTTCCCAGCAGTTTTTATCGAATAGTGGATTTTTGTCCCAAAAGCTGGGATCTTTGGGTTTATCGTGTACTGTCTTGCTGAGGTTGCTTGCCCCCAGTCTATTCCACTGATCCTCCTTTCTGTCTCTTAGCCAGTACCAAATTGTTTTGATGACTGCTGCTTTGTAATATAGTTTAAGGTCTGGGACTGCAAGGCCCCCATCATTTGTGTTTTTTTTTTTTCATTATTTCCCTGAATATCCTTGATCTTTTGTTATTCCAAATGAACTTTGTTATGGTTTTTTCTAAATCAGTAAAGAAATTTTTTGAGAGTTCCATGGGTATGGCACTAAATAGATAAATAAGTTTGGGTAGGATGGTCATTTTTATTATATTGGTTCATCCTATCCATGAGCAGTTAATGTTTTTCCAATTGCTCAAGTCTAGTTTTAGTTGTGTGGAAAATGTTTTGTAGTTGTGTTCATATAGTTCCTGTGTTTGTCTCGGGAGATAGATTCCTAGATATTTTATTTTGTCTAAGGTGATTTTGAATGGGATTTATCTTTCTAGTTTTTGCTGCTGAGCTGTGTTGGAGATATATAGAAATGCTAATGACTTATGTGGGTTTATTTTGTATCCTGCAACTTTGCTCAAGTTGTTGATTATTTCAATTAGCTTTTTGGTTGAATTTCTAGGATTCTTTAAGTAGACCATCATGTCATCTGCAAAGAGTGATAACTTGGTCTCCTCCTTGCCTATTTTGATGCCTTCAATTTCTTTTTCTTCTCTAATTGCTACTGCTAGTGTTTCTAGTACAATGTTAAATAATAGAGGTGATAATGGGCATCCTTGTTTCACTCCTGATCTTATTGGGAATGCATCTAGTTTATCCCCATTGCAGATGATATTAGCTGATGGTTTTAGATATATACTGTTTATTATTTTTAGGAATGACCCTTCTATTCCTATGCTTTCTAGTGTTTTTAATAGGAATGGGTGTTGTATTTTATCAAATGCTTTTTTCTGCGTCTATTGAGATAATCATGTGGTTCTTGTTGATTTGCTTGTTGATGTGGTCAATTATGTGGATGGTTTTCCTAATATTGAACCAGCCTTGCATCCCTGGTATAAATCCTACTTGATCATGGTGGATGACCCTTCTGATCACTTGCTGGAGTCTTTTTGCTACTATCCTATTTAAGATTTTTGCATCTATATTCATTAGGGAGATTGGCCTATAGTTTTCTTTCTCTGTTTTTGTCCTGCCTGGTTTTGGAATCAGTACCATGTTTGTGTCATAAAAGGAGTTTGGTAGAACTCCCTCTTTGCTTATTATGTCAAATAGTTTGTATAGTATTGGGATTAACTGTTCTCTGAATATTTGGTAGAATTCACTGGTGAATCCATCAGGCCCTGGGGATTTTTTCTTAGGAAGTTCTTTGATGGCTTGTTGGATTTCATTTTCTGATATGGGATTATTTAAGAATTCTATTTCTTCTTCTGTGAGTCTAGGCAGTTTGTATTTTTGTATATATTCATCCATATCTCCTAAATTGGTGTATTTATTGCCATATAATTGGGCAAAGTAATTTTTAATGATTGCCTTAATTTCCTCTTCATCGGAGGTGATGTCCCCCTTATCATCTTTGATGCTGTTAATTTGCTTTTCTTCCTTCCTTTTTTAATTAGATTGACCAGTACTTTGTCTATTTTGTTTGTTTTTTCAAAGTACCAGCTTCTTGTCTTATTTATTAAATCAGTAGTTCTATCTATATCTATATCTATTCATCTATCCACTTTCAATTTTATTAATTTCTCCCTTAATTTTTAGGATTTCTAGTTTGCTTTTCTGCTGGGGGTTTTTAATTTGATCGCTTTTGAGTTTTTTTATTTGCATTCCAATTGATTGATCTCTGCTCTCCCTAGTTTGTTAATATATGCACTCAGGGATATGAATTTACCTTTGATTACTGCTTTGTCTGCATCCCAAAAGGTTTCAAAGGATGTCTTGCCATTGTCATTTTCCTCGATGAAATTATTGTTTCTATGATTTCTTCTCTAACTAAACGATTTTGGAGTATCATATTGTTTAATTTCCAATTAGTTCTTGATTTGGTTTTCCATGTACCATTACTAATCATTATTTTTATTGCCTTGTGGTCTGAAAAGGCTGTATTTATTATTTCTGCTTTTCTGCATTTGTGTGCCATGCTCTCTTGTCTTCTTAAAGATCGTGTTCCATGCCTTACGATCATTCAGAGTAGAACTTGCAAGGTCTTATGTGACCCTGATTGGCATTCCTTTATATCCAAATTGTCTTTTTCTGGCTTCTTGTAGGATTTTTTCTTTTGTTTGAAAGCTTTGGAATTTGACAATTACATTCCTGGGAGTTGTCTTTTGGGGATTTAGTGTAGAGGGTGTTCTGTGAGCTCTTTCAGTGGCTGTATTGCCCCTTGTTCTAGAATCTCTGGGCAATTTTCTTTGATTATATCTTGTATTATGATGTCAAAGTCCAGTTATTCTTAAAATATCTCTTCTTCCTCTATTTTCCAAGTCTCTCACCTTGTCAGTGAGATATTTTATGTCCTCTTCTAATTTCTTGGTCTTTTGGCTTTGCTTTATTAATTCTTGCTCATTTTCTTCCAGTTGGCTGATTCTGACTTTTAAAGCCTGGTTTTTCTTTTCACTTTGGTCAAACTGGTTTTGTAGATGTGTTAATTTCTTTTGCATTATTTCCCACTTTTCCTTCCAGAAGGCTTCCATCTTTTTGATCCTTTCTGATTCAAATTCTTCATGGGTTTGTGGAGAGTTTCCATTTCCTTTGGAAGGTTTCGGCACATTTGCTTGTGTTTCCTCTTCTATCTCCTCTGTATTTTGTATTTTTGCTCCATAAAATGTGTCCAAAGTCGCCCCCTTCTTCTTGTTTTTCTTGGAATTTTGGGGCTTTTGTGCTTCAGTTTGCCATCTCTATCTGAGTGGGGAGGACTAGCTTTTCTTATCTCTGTCTGGTGTTCAGAGGTTTTAGCCCTAGGCAGATTGTCCATTCTATGCAGTTGTTGTTATGTCTTCCCTGGGAAGCCAGGAATTGCTGGTGTTTCCATGTTACTGCCCTCCTCGGTTGCCTCCCGATGCTTCTCCGTTGCCTTACTTCCACGCTCTGAGCCTGTCTTGGCCCTTTACACGGGGTGTTTGTTTCTGTGCCTTAGCCAGCCAGAAGAGTCTGCACTCTGAGGGGGGAGGGGCCGAAGCTTCCTGGAGCTCTGAGGGCTCCTGATAGGATTAGCTTTCCCTGGGTTGAACTGAGTATGCCCTGAGGCAGGGACCTTCTGTGAGACTCGGATGGAGGGATCCAGCCAGGGGGTTACAAGCTCCCCCCATCTCTCTCTGTTTCCCTGCTGTCTGTGTTGGGTGCCCCTTCGTCTGAGTCAGGTTGTTTTCAGGAAGCAGCCTTCAGAATAGCCAGCCCTAAGGCTCTGAGGTTCCCTTTGCTGCCTTGGACTCGGCGCTCTGGGTTGGGGGGGATGGGTCCTGGGACCTTCCTTCTGCCTACCCCTTAGGTCCGAGTGATCCCGGGTTCTGGCTTTTGGGGGGGGGAGTACCTTTTGATCCAGGTCCAGGAGGAGGATTCCCGGGGTCTATGCTGTTGATCGTTTTGAATTTAGGTGCCCTAGGAGCATACAGTTTGAGTTCAGTAGGGAAGGGTTTCCGGAGATCTGAACTTTAGCTTTCTCTAAGTCGCCATCTTGACCGGAAGTCTGAAGAGCTAATTCTTATAAACTGACAGCCAACGGCAGACATGCCCAGGAGAAATGCTTAGAAGTGTTTTCCATAGCCAGATCTACCAGTGATGTGGTACTCAGCTGCGGCCATTGGTAAATGGACATGGTGCACTTTACAGAGTACTCAGAGGAAAGCAGCGGAGAGAGGCAGGAGAATACCAAAGGAGTCTAACAGCAACTTTCCAGCTTTGGAGGAATGAGTTTTTATGGCAGGCGTTTCTTTAAAAAAACACAACACATCAATAATATATTTTATTGAAGTATTCTTAGCCTCGTGTTTCTAACCAGAGACTCAAAGTGTGGCTTCCCTGTCCTTTCTGCCCATATGTGCCTCACTTTTGGACCTCAATCAGGACCAGTTTAGAGAATGTTGTTGTTTTTTTGTATTTTAAAACTTTTGTCTTTAAAGATTAAACATCTAAGCTAGCAAAAAGTACTCAAAACGTATTCTATTTATATCAAACGAGCTGGTATTTTGGCACAATGTTACTACACAGAATATATACAGTATACCTATGATCCCAAAGGCTCAGAACAGGTTTGAAAAAGCATGATATTTGCATTGATTATAAAAACTCTAAAAATAATTGTTAACATTCAAATGGCACTTAGCTTAAGTCACAAATATATACACACAAATGTGTGTGTGTGTGTGTGTGTGTGTGTGTGTGTGTGTACACATACATAGCCACCAAAAACTATGGTTCCTGAAAAATACTAATTGCCAGATACGAGTATATAAGATGTGAATTTTGTGTACATTAAACAAAAGCAAAAAAAAAAATTACACTGTTGAAAGTCAACGATTACGGCATGTGTTTCTTAACCCATATTCCTTAATCACATGTGCCTTCCGTGTATCCAGATTTTCTTTGTTTGTATGCCTTCTAGGAATGTGGCCACTTTTATGCACTAAGGGAATCTTCTCTTGTCTCTTTATTCACTGTGGTCTTGGATTAAATGGATTTTCTTTGAACTAACATGCTTGTGACAGGCTCGACAAAAACTAAACAAGTCATGGGAGTGGGGTGGGCAATCATTTTCATGTAGTGTTGACCCCCAGAAGGTCAGATCCAAACAGAATTGGATCCACAAAAAGAGGGGTTTTCCCAGGGGAGCCATACAAATGAATTTATATTTCAAATCAGCATTGCCTTTGGCTGCCATATCTTTACTCAGAGATCAACTATTTACTGACTATGATGATTTCTGGGTTCTTTTCCTCTGATATGTGGTAAGAGATTTTTACTTTGGGTAACTTTCTTGGGAAACAGTGATAGTCCATGACAAGGTCTGTTCTTCTATCCTTTACCCATTTTCTTAAGCCAGTGCGTTAAATAGGTCTGGTCAGAGCTGCCTCTCCATTGTATGCCGTATCTTCAAATCGACATTTTTATTCTAATCTGGCCCCATCTTTACTCTTGGAGGCAAAGGGCTGGCCATAAATTCTTTCAGAAATGACTCTGATATTGCTAGCCAGCCATGTCCTTTCTCCAACATAATCCATTTTAACCTTTGACGTCATGTTTTGTTTGTCGGGCTGAATCCCTCTCAAATCTCATCTTGAAGGAAGTAGCCATGAAATAGAGGTGTGGCTCCTTTATAGTTCAGAAAAGTTTCATCCTTCTTATTCCTGAAGGTGTTTTCCAATGTACATGTATATACACATATATTTACACGCTTGTATGTTTATGTAGCATATGTATACCTGCATACATTTGCCATTATCTCCTGGGCTCCATTTGTACCAAGATGACAAAATATTAGGCTAAATGTGGGTTCAATCCCTACTTCTTTAGAGAATTTCCCTATTTCCTCATTTTCTGCCACAAACATGGGCACAGAAGATGCTGTGAAGTTTGTGTTCTTTCTTCTAGCGAATGCTTCTCCTGGAAAGCACGATTTGAGTTGACCAAGTCTCCCGCGAAATGGTGTTTCTTTTCTGTCTTGCATGTACCTTTATTTGCCTTTCCAAGGAGAAGCTGTGAGTCATCTTTTCATTTAGCTGGTTGCTTTTTGTATTATGGTTTCAGATATAGAAAGTCACGACTACTGCGACTCAGTTCTTCCAAGAGTACATCTGCCTAAGGAGTATGGAGTAAGGAGATGGAGAAACTGAGGACAAGGAGGATAAGTGACTTTTCAAGGTCCATAGGTAGAAAGTGTTGGAGGCATTTTTAATCTCAGGTCCTATAATCCTCAGTTTGCCAGGCTCTTCATGGCCCTACAACACCTACCCTTATTGGCCACTGGACAAAGATCTCACATTTGTACTACTAATAGCTGTTATTAAACAGTCAGTTATCATCCTCCTCCTCCTCATAACCATAATAACTAACATTTATATAGTGCTTTAAGGTTTACAAAATACTTTACATTCATTCATCCTATTTAATGCTCACAAAACACTATGAGGCAGGTTTTTAAAGTGTAGTTATCCCCATTTTACAGATGGGGAAACCAAGGCTGAGAACTTAAGTGACTTGCCCAGGGTCACCAAGCTAGTTTGTGCTTGGAGTAAGGTTTGGTTTTCTGACTCCAAGTCCGGCAGTCTCTACCCGTCCCTACCTGTCTGGTGTGGATTCAGTGCCTATACTGTGCTGGGCATTGGGTCCTGTCTTACTGTTTATAGGTTGTATTAAAAAATGTACCACTCAGTCACAGTCACTACAGAAGCAATAGGAAGCTACCTATGTTTGAAAGACATTTTGTACCTTTCTTTGTTTCACGGGTCATCATGACCAAAGACTTCATGACTAAGTCTAGCCAACTGCTGAAAAGATCCCTTGATAAGTAGGTCAGTCCTCAAGTGAAAGCCAGGGTCTGTTTCTGATTCGGTGCCCTTCCAGCATGGCAAAGTGTGCCAAACCGATGACGCTCTGCCAGCAGAGTCTTCAGGCTCTCAAAGTCACCTCCACATCTCAGTGACACTTTGGGATGAGATTCTGTGTAGAGCATGCTCATGGAATGAAGGGCCCCAACAGACAGGGGAATGGATACAGAATCAGGAAGACCCGGGTTCAGATCCCACCTCAGCAGGATTACCTAATCTGAAAATGAGAGGGTTGGACTAAACAGCCTTCAAGTTCTAAATCTATGATCTTATAATGAAGAATGATCATAATAAAATTATGAATTATTGGTAATAATTCATGCATGAAATTTATCTAGTCTAACATAGTATAAGGCATCAAAATACAATGCACAAATATATAATATAGTATAGTATTTCTGTATAGTAGAATATTAATTAAGAATTAACTAATAGTTCATTAGGAAATAGAGAAAGTAGCATAAGTTATTGATAAATGCATAAGAGTTTTATAAGATAGGTTTCTCTAAAACAATCTGAATAGAATCTCAGATGGACTTATGGGTAAGAGAAATTTTTCCCAGAGTGCTTTGGGAGACAGTTACCCAACTGACACTGTACTCTGTGGGCTAACCCTGCCCTGAAAGGAGGTGCAAGAGCAGCTCTGTGAGATTTGAAAAATCTCAGTATTTTTACATCAAATATTTATCTACAAGATCTGACTAGTGGAGGTTGTTGGTGAACATCGGTGCAAGCCCAACAGGTTTGCTGGGCGAGCGGAGAAGGCTGTGGAGACTCAAACTGTTTGTCATCTATACAGCAGGAGAGAGAGACCTAACTTATTTCTCTTGTATATAATTTAGATAGGATGGATAGATTAAGGTTTGTGGGGATTTAGATAGAATGGGAAGAGAGAGAGTAGCTTCAACTCTATTGGGGAAGATGGCGATCCCTGAGGGTTGGATTTGATTGGTTGGAGTAAGGAATTAGAGCTTAGGGACATAGATCAGAAGAATTTATTTCCAGTGGTTTCCTTTTACTATCCCTTTCCTTAGCTTTTTTTTACCATAATAAAAATATATTTTATACAACTGGATGAGCCAAAATTCTTAGGCTGATCTGAGAAGCCATTTTCTCAAATAGTCAGCTCCAACAGCCTGTCCACACGGGACATGATTATTGGTATTACCATCTTATACCAATAATCGATAAGGGCTAAGTAACCCTTATAACAATTGTATGGTGTGGTTAGAGCACAAGACTTGGAGAAAGGAAGACCTGGGTTCAAAACATCTCTGAGTCATTGACTAATGTGTGATGTTGGCTAACTCATCCAGTTTCTCTGAACCTGTTTCCTTGTCTATAAAATGAACAGGATGTACTGAATAACCTCCAAAGCTTCTCCAAGCTCTGAATCTGTGATCCTCTGATTAATAATGATTAAGATAATAATTACTAATAGGATAGTGATCCCAGAAGTAAAGTTCTTCTCCACTGCCTTTGGGTGGTATTGTGGATGGAGCATTAAACTTGAAGACAGAATGATCCAAGTTTGAGTGCCATCGCTAATACTGTGGGACCATAGAGAAGTTGCCTGCCCTCTATCAACCTCAGTTTCCTCAACTGTACACTAGGGATGAGACTAGCACCTACCTCACAGGGTTGTTGTGAGGGTCAAAAGAGCTAATTAAATGAAAGCACTTTGTAACCTTCCAAGTACCATATACGTGCTAGGTATTATTGTGATGGTTATTATTATAACCATCATGGTGAATATGGGTGACCTTGGGTTCTTGAAATATATTAAATGTCCTACTAGGGCCTCTGAAGCCCTGAAGGTTTTAGGTATGAATATGGAAATATTCAGCTGTTGTCCTACAACCAGCCTATCTCAGTTCATAGAAGCTCATCACCACATTGTCGGTATTTCTTGGTCAAGGCAATGTTGATAGAGTATCAGCTAATTCATTGACTGTCATTTTTGTCAATAAAGGGAATGTCTCCCCTTATGAAATCATGGATCCTGGAAGTATCCAACTAATTAATGATAATTAGAACAACAGTAACAGTGACAGTAGCTTATATTTATCTAGTGCTTTGTGCCAAGACTTAAAATTCTAGCCACTAAATCCTATCATGAAGTCCCTTGTCCTTTTTTTCAGGAAAATGCCATTATACCAATGAGACTTTGTAATGAGAAGCATGCATTTTGCCACCCTCCTCCAGCCCCCAAATGCTTCCCTCTTCTAAGTTTCCCTATTTCTTTCAAGGGCATCATCATCCTTCTAGTCAATGTGGTTTATACTTTCAGTGTTAACACTGACACCTCACTCTCCATCATTCTGCATATCAAATCTGTTGCCATATCTTATTGTTTTTATCTGCACAGCACCTTTTAAATAGCCCCTTCTCTCTCCTGACAGAGATACCACCCTAATTCTAACTCTCATTCCCTCTTCCTTGGACTATTGTAAGAACTTTATAACTGATTTCCCTGTTTCTGGTCTCTCTTCTCTTTAGCACACCCTCCACTCAGTAGCCAGTGGATTTTCCCTAATTGCATATCTGATCTTTTACTCTTCTCCAGTAAAGTCTAGTGGTTCCCTATTGTGTTTCCAGCCTCATTTATACATACCTCCTTTCTCACTCTATGGTATAGTCAAACTGGACTTCCCTCTTTTTTCCCAGTCCTCTCCCACCCTGTGATCTCTGCGTCTTTGTAGTGGCTGTGCCCCATGTCTAGAATGCATTCCATAATCACATCCATGTCACAGCATTCCTCTCTTCCTTTAAGATGAAATTCAAGTGCTACCTGTTGCATGAAGTTTTCTTTAGTCCCTCAAACACTCTAGTTACTGAAAAAGTGTGAAGCACAGGGCGATGGAGATGAGCAGGGTAGATGTGAGCCAGCCACAACAAAACCCAAATAAGGAATTGTGGTATAATTTATCCTATTTTTCTTATTCCTTCAAGTTTCTCTTGGTGCCATCTTCTATTCCTCCCTTTTTTTTACATATCATCTTAAATCACTTAGTATTCCAACTTCTACCTAGGAATAATTCGTTTAACTACTATGATAGCAAATACAGTTTTTGAGAGTTACAAATGTCATTTTTCCACATAGGAATGTAAACAATTTGACCTTACTAAAGCCCTTAAAATTTGTCTCTCTTTTTTGTTTACCATTTCATGTTTCTCTTGGATTTTGTATTTAGACATCAAATTTTCCTTTTAGTTCTGGTCTTTTCTTTACAAATACTTGGAAATCTTATATTTTTTAAATACCCATATGTTCTTCTGGAAGTATATAGTCAGTCTTGATGGGTAGGTGATCCTTGGTTGTAGACTCAATTCTCTTGCCTTTCTGAATATCATATTCCAAGTCTTGTGGTCCTTTAGTGTGGAGGTTGCCAGATCCTGTGTAAGCCTGACTGGTGCTCCTTGATATCTGAATTGTCTCTCTCTGGCTTCTTGCAATATTTTCCCCTGAGCTTGGAAGCTCTTGAATTTGTCAATTACATTCCTGGGGATTGTCTTTTGAGGATTTAATGTAGAGGGTGATCTATGGACTCTTTCAATGTTTATTTTTCCCTCTTGTTCAATCAGGGCACTTTTCTTGGATAATTTCTTGTAATATATACAGAGATCTGTCCAGCAGTCTCTCTGAGGGTCCTAGCGGTCTCTCTGCCCAAATGTGACATCACAGTCGAGTAAAGAAGATGAGACACACTGTGCATTCAAACCACGTATGTAGGCATCACACATAGTGTGTGTGATCATCACACACATTCTGCCATAATACTGTGGTTCATTTATTATATAGGTTTTTTTGTACATTCTTCTTTGACACACAATCAATCTTCTACATATGTGTGACACTCTACATTTTGATTGGATATTATCAAATCACCTAAACAACACTCTTGTGATGCTACTACAACAAAGAATTCTGTGACCATTTACTAGGTTTCTACAACACTCTGTGATGGATAGGATTAATGTGAATAAAGCCATTTGTAGGTTAGTACCCTTTGACCTGCTGAGAGGATCATTGTGATTCTGGTCAGCTTTCACTACCAATCATAGTTGCTTATTAGATGAACAACAAAACATCTTTGTATCTAGGTGTGAGAACTTAAAGCAGACCAGTCTTGGGGTTTTCTTCAATTTACAAGTTCTGTTTTTCTTGTGTTACTTTGAAGTGCCTAGCAATGCTGCTTGGCTTCTGTTCATCAACAAATTCATTGGAGTGTAATAACTGCAGGGAAAGATTTATTATAGTGCTCAAGCTTTTGGCTTTATTGTAAGTTTATTGTAAGGTCTTGAAGTGTGTCTTCTGCTTGAGAAAGGAGGAGTTATGTGCAATAATCTTTGGGATTTGGTTCTTTAATTGTAATCTTTTGGGGGTACTAATCTAGGGGGATTAAAGTGGGGTATATATTTATTTATCCTATAAGTATTTGCTCTCATATTATTTCTCCTGTATTGGGAGAGAATAATAACCATAGCAAGTCCATTAGTGGGGAAAGTTGAGGATAGAAGTCACAGAGGGGGATCAGTGGGGGCCTCAATTTCTGGGGGCTGCTTTGCAGACCTCATTTCCTCAGACTGTGACCTTATCAGCCAGTCAGGGTATGATGGCTCCCAGCAAATATGATGTCAAGGTTTCAGGTTTTTTCCCTAGGTTTTCAGGTAGGACTATGATTCTCAAATTGTCATTCCTAGACCTGTTTGCCAAGTCAACCATCTTCTCAATGAGATATTTCATGTTTCCTTCTATTTTGTGATTCTTTTGACTTTGCTTTATTAATTCTTGCTGTCTTGTGAGATCATTAGCTTCTACTTTTCCAATTCTAGTCTTTAAAGACTGTTTTGTTCAGCTATGGTCTTTTGATTTTTCTTTTTGGTTTGGTTTATCTTGCTTTTTATGGCTTACAGCAGGTCAATTCTGGTCTCCAATTTGCTTATCATTTCATATGATTTCTGGGCTTCTTTTTTTCCAAGTGACAGATTCTGTCTTTTAAAATGTTATTTTCTTTTTAAACTATTTCCCACTTTTCTTGCCAAGTTCCGTCTATCTTTCTTGGTTCTCAAATTCCAATTTGAGTTCCTGAAGAGCTTGTGACCAATTTTCATTTTTTTTTGGAGTTTGGATGTGTTTGTGTGTTTGTCACCTCTGCTGTCTCCTCTGTAGTCTGCTGTTTTTCTCCATAGAAGTTATCCAGGGTCACAGTCTTTTTCTTTTTTTTCTTTTGGTAGTTTTAGATTGTAGTTCTTAGGTGTTGGTGGCCATTGCAGTGTTAACTTTTATTCCTTTCCCAGCCAGAAGTCTGAGTGAGAAGGGTAGGCAGCTCTCTGTATATTGAGCTACAGAGCAGTTTTTGCCCTGAGGCTATTTTTCAGTCTCAATTGCATCTGCTGTGGGCAGTTCTTCTTTACCCTATCTCTATGCCCCATCTCTGTGTTCCTCAAACCTCCTGGGGTCCCAAGTCTTGCTGCCCTCAGGGATAAGTCTGTGGTATCCTCAGCCAGCCCCCCAGAACCTAGAGATTGCCCCATGCTCACTTTGACTCTGGAGCTGTGGGTGGAGTGGGGGAGAGGTGATCAGTTCATGCTTTGGTAGGAGTAATTTTACCCCCTTTTAGCATGGAAATGCCCAAACCCTGCCTACCTTCAAGACTGTGCCCAATGGTAGAGTCCCTTCACTCATCTGATATTGACTTTTGCCCTTTTGAGGTGCTTTAAATCAGTTGGTGGTGAGGAGAAGACCCTTGCTTCTACTTTGTGGCCATCTTAGCCCAGAAGTGGCAAATAAGGAATTGTGAAGGAAAAATGGATTAGGGATGTCATCAAAGAAATGCATAGAGAACAAAGATGAATTGGTTGCATGATGAAAGCAAGAGGCACCCAATGGACAGAGAGCCTGTGTGCCCCATGGGCGCTCTCATGTTGTTATAAGAAAGAAAGTGAGGATAAATTAGAGGTGAGGATAAAGTAGAGGGTCATGACCAAGATGAAACAGAAGGAAGGAGGCAGGGAAGGAAAGGAGAGAAAGAAAGGAGAAAATATAGGGTGGATGGAGGGAAAAAAGAAAGATCAACAAAATTATAAAGATATACAAAGAAAAAAAATTCAGCACGTGACAAATATCAAATTCCTTATGGTTTTATTAATTCAGTGTGCATCTACTTTAAAAACCTCAGTTTACAGGTTCTCATATAGTCTTCTTTTTTTGTTTTTTGGATCTTCCTCACTCTTAAATTCAGGGATCCATCCATTGAATGGGCCAGCTGGCTGCCCAGACGAGTTCTTCCGTGGTGGGAAGATTGTCTCCTAAGAGGGAGAAGATGGGGAGGGGCAGGAACCTTCCTCCGCACAGAATCCCCAAAGAAACACCATTCCTAGAAATAAGAATCTAAGGAATTGGGCGTCCCACGCAGGACTGAGGCACAATGAGTAGCGCTGCGGGAAAGCTCGTGGGACAGCGGCAGAGTGGGCCAAACCTGGGGATGTGGAGGAGGCCCCAGGAAAGCGCAGGAGAGAGAAACGCCAGGGTGGGGGCAGGTGGCAAAAGGAGAAAAGGGGCCTGTGCCAAGGGGCAGAGGGCCGAGAGGCTCCGCGCATAGCCTGTAATTAGGCGGAGGAAGGCACTGCGGCTGGGTGTGCTGCTGGGAATTAGACTCCCGGCAGCTGGGATTGAGGGAGGAGGAGGGGTAGGGTGGGAAGGAAAGGCAGCTGGGGCTGGATCACCCTAAGCCTTTGTGCCTCTAGTCATTCAGAATGGGACTTAGTGGGGAGGGAATTCAACAGGAGGAGGCTTTGGTCTGTGGCTGAGCAGTGAGGCTGCTGGGTAGGACTGGGCACAACCCCCGCCTGTGCCGCCGGGATCTGGTCTCGGAAAATCACAAACAGGCCTTTCTCAGATCACCCAGGAGAGGGCAAGACCGCCCGGGGCTCCTGGGCACAGTGGGGCCTCCAGTCAAGAAGACTCATCTACGTTCAAGTCTGACCTCAGACAGTTATTAGCTAGATGACCCTGGGCAAGTCCCGGCACCCTGTTTGCCTCAGTTTCCTCATCTGTAAAATGAACTGAGAAAGGAAAGGGTAAGCCGCTCCAGTATCTTTGCCAAGAAGACCCCCAGTGGGGTCATGGAGAGAAGGATGTGACTGATACACCTGAACAGCCACACCAACCAAAGGCAGAAGTCTTGGGAGATGTGGGCATGTGCTGCTGCTGCTGCTTCTAGCAGAGGGAAAGAGCCTAAGCGTGCTATAGCCAGAGGAGAGGCGCCTCCTCCAAATCTGGAAGCCCCTCTTTTAACTCTGCCCCTGACACCCCCTCTCTGTGTGGCTTGGGGAGTCCCTTAGTCTTTGTTGCCTAGACAAGCACTATTGCAGAGTGGGTGCCATCTGCATGGGCAGAGGAGCCAGCCCCAAAGGAGATCCAAATGCTTTAAGGCTCAAAAGACACTTTGCATACACTGCTGGGGCATGCTGGGATCTCATGGACCGTACTACCTATGAGCCAGATCCAACGTCAGTGCTTTCCCCTCCTTCCTTCTTTCGGTCCATGGCGCCATCTTCCTTCCTGGGCAGGGAGCTGCCAAGCCTTGGGGATACCATTCTCTCCTCCCTTCTCCCTCACCCCCTCCCAGAATCACAGTCACAATATGGATGGTGCCCTCACTCTGCCTCCTGTGACCGTGTGTGCCTCATGGAACTTGGCTTCCCTGGCCTGAGCCTCCACAATCTTGCCTGGATGGTCACTGCAGGGCCTGTTTAAATGGGAATTAAAGTCCAAGAGAACTTAGTTGGTTTTCTTCTACTCAGCTCAAAGATGTTTCAGTCTGCTTTGCTGGACCATCTTCCTTCTCCCGTCTATTCAGTGTGCTGTTGTTGTTCCGTCTTTTCCTTTGTATCTGACCCTCATCTGGGGTTTTGTTGGAAGAGATCCTGCAGTGGTTTGTCATCTCCTTCAGTTCATTTTACAGATGAGGAAACCAAGGCAAACAGGATCACTTGACTTGCCCAGGATCATGTAGCTAGTAAATGTCTGAGGCCAGACTTGAACCCAGGAAGTCTCCCTGAAAGAAAACTCCAGGCTCAGCACTCTATTCATTGTTCACCTAGCTGCTCCTTCCAATGTAGGGTCCCCCCTAAACTTATTCCTAGGCTGAGATTTTAATTATCATGCCCTGGTTTGCATAGAGTAAATTTTAAAGGCAGGACTTGAACTCAGGTCTCCTCAACACTGAGACCATTGCTCTATTGACTATACCATGTACTGATCTTCTAAACTCAGACATGAAGACATGAAGAACTTAGAACATAAACACACCTCCTAGGGAGTGAACAAGAGCATCCTTGAGCAACCCCACCAGGAAATGAATAAATGAAAAAAATATTTCCCGAGCACTTTGGATGGATCAGGCATGGAGTGAATCCCTGGAGATGCCCATTAAAGTAAACAAGTTAGCCCTTTCCCTCCACAGGCATACGTTCTAATAGGGAGAGGCAGTGTACCTTGTAGAGTGGGGACCAGGGAGGAATGGTTAGGACTGGGAAGTCCCAGGGATAGTAAGTGGAGTCACACAGGCGGCTGAGGGCCATGGTCTTTCAAGAATGAGAGTATTGATTTTTAGAGTTAGGCTTGGAAAACTGGGGTAGGTGTGGGAGGATGGCTGGGAAGTAGAGGTAACGAGAAGCCCAGAAATCATTAATTCCCCTCTTTGCAGATCAAGAAACTGGGGCCTAGAGAGTTCAGTGCTTTGTACAAGGTTATATAGTTAAAAGGAATGAATCACAACTCAAGAGTATTTCAGGTATTGGTGGAGATAGATATTTTTCTAATTTTTAATTTAATTGATTAATTAAGAAATTTTTTCCATGGTTCCATGATTCATGTTCTTTCCCTCCCCTCCTCCCACTCCCCTTCCATAGCCAACGTGCAATTCCTCTGGGTTTTACATGTGTCCTTGATCAAGACCTATTTCCATATTATTTATATTTGCACGGGGGTGATCATTTAGAGTCTTCATCCCCAATCATATACCCATTGACCATGTGATCAAGTAGTTGTTTTCTTCTGTGTTTCTGCTCCCACAGTTCTTTCTCTGGATGTGGATAGTGTTTGTTCTCATGAGTCCCTCAGAATTGTCCTGGCTCATTGCATTGCTGCTAGTAGATAAGTCAGTTGCATTGGATTGCACTACAATGTATCCGTCTCTGTGTGCAATGTTTTCCTGGTTCTGCTCCTCTCACTTTGCATCAGTTCCTGGAGGTCGTTCCAGTTCACATGGAATCCCTCCAGTTCATCATTCCTTTGAGCACAATCGTATTCCATCACCAACATATACCACAATTTGCTCAGCCATTCCCCAACTGAAGGGCATCCCCTCGTTTTCCAATTTTTGGCCACCACAAAGAGCGCAGTTATGAATATTCTTGTACAAGTCTTTTTCCTTATTATCTCTTTGGGGTACAAACCCAGCAGTGCTATGGCTGGATCAAAGGGCAGACAGTCTTTTATCGCCCTTTGGGCTTAGTTCCAAATTGCCCTCCAGAATGGTTGGATCAGTTCACAACTCCTTAGTGGAGAGATATTATCTGAGAACAAGGGGGAAATTGGTACTGCAGGAAGAAAAAAGAGTGTGGAGATAGAAGGTCTGAGTTCAAGTCTAACTTCTATAGTATATAGTATATATAGTAGTAGTCTCTCGGTAGCCAAGGATGACGATTGTCTTTGTGCATTTTCATCTATGGTGTATAGATGAGTGTGCACAAAGATACTTGTGCATGAAGATTTAAGTGGAAAAGCCGGTGCACAGAGACAGTCCCCCTCTCTCGGCGTTGGAAGCCTGGGTCCAGTGGCATGAAAAATTGTTACACCTGGAGACTTCCTCAGCTGCATTGGATGGCTGTGTTGTCTCTTGTGCTCCAGCACGCCCTGAGCACTCCACAGTGCTTTGCTGCGTCACCATCTCAGCCTCTCACCTCTAACCTCTATACTTACCAGATAAACAGTCTTGTCCCTTTCTACCCCTTGGTTTCCTAAGATACAAAATGGGGATATTATAGCTCTTCCTTCAGTCAAATCTGATGGGATTCTTTCACTTGGCATGGAAAGCATTCTAGGTTCTCTCAGGCTGTGGCAGTGTGGGCAGGTCCTGCCCAGCTGGAAAAGCCATGTATATTAGCTGGGTCCCTTTCAGGGACAAACCTAGTTAAAGTTGAAGAGCCTCACTGTGAGATTGGCTGTGGGAGGAGTGGGGTACAGAGAGGGGGGAGGAATTTCTCAACCACAGCATCACACACAAATTGTCTACTGATAAGTGTATCAATAGAGCAAGGATAACTCCTCCCTCTCCTCCTTATCCTCCCCCTGACCTTCCTCCTCCTCCTCCTCCTCCTCCTCCTCCTCCTCCTCCTCCTCCTCCTCCTCCTCCTCCTGCAGAAAGAACACGAACTTTGGTTTAGAGGATCTTGGCTCAAATCCTGGATCTGCTTACCTTGGTTGACCTTGTGCAACTTTGGGCAGATCTCTGAGCATCCCTTCCTTTATGTGTGTTTGTGTGTGAAATTGCTTTATTTCTCTGAGCCTCAGTATTTCCCCATCTCTAAGCTGTGGATATTTTAAAAAACCAACTCAAGGGCGATTAGGTGGCTCAATGGCCTGGAGACAGGAGGTCCTGGGTTCAAATCTGTCCTCAGACACACCTTAGTGGTGTAGCCCTGGAAGACAGAAGGTGGTTAAAAAAATCTAACAGAAAGAAAAGCAAAGGAAAAACCCCCAATAAACCCCTCATTGAATTACCGTGGAGATGGAATGTGATGGGAGGCTCCCCTCAATAAAGGCTGTCAGGTAGAAAGTTGAGGACCATTTGCTGGGAATGTTATGCTGAGGATTTCTTTTGAGATGTGGGTTGGACTAGATGATCAGTGAGGTCCTTTCCAATGCTGAGATGCTGGGATTCTAGAACATCCTATACACTTCCGGAGAAGCACTTTGCCAGCCTTAACATATCAAGGAAAGGCTTCGGTGTGCTGGTGGTGCTGGTTGAGTCAATACTGAGTATTGGTTCTAAAGCAGAAGAGCAAGAAGGGCTAAGCAATGGAGGTGAAGTGACTTGCTCAGGGTCACCAAGCTAGGAAATGCCTGAGATCAGATTTGAACCTAGGACCCTTCCTCTTAGGGTTGGCACTCTAACCATTGAACCACCCAGCTGCCCCCTTTTATATCACTTTTTAAATCCTGAAAGCCAGCATGGCATAGAGCAGAAGTTATGGTAGTAAGACTCCCAAGTGTTGCAGAAAGCAGATTCAGCTGTAATTGGGAATGGGTTAATATAGAATAATTTTTCAAATTTATAATAAAATAAGTATAAATAGAATCTATAATAAAAAAGATTAGTAAGGTAAAAATAGAATAGAACATAGACAAAGTTAATTTGTGGTTTTCCAGGTCAATACGCAGCTGCAGGAATTCTAGCTGGGTTTGAAACCACTTGTAGAGGGATAGAAAGATGCCCTAGAAGCCAGGGAGACCCCATTCCCATCCCACCTCCAATTCCTCTTGATCTTGTGATCTTGGGCAAGCCAGGTAATCCCTCAGTGGGCCAGGCAGAGCTTGAAGGCTACAGGTTAGAGGAGCTACCAGTGGCCATTAGCAGAAGGAGTCTCTTCACTTGGGAGCTCATTATATCAATAAACCCAAACCCAGGCTGTAGGCTTCAAACTTTACAAAGCACTTCACCTAACTGGTCTCCTCTGAACCGTAAAACAACTCTGCGAGGCGGGGGATTTTTATCCCTATTTTACACACAAGGAAACCGAGTCACAGAAAGTTTGTGAACTTGGCCATGGTCACACAGCAGGCGAGTGAGAGAGGTGGGAAGCCCTCTTTCCTCCAAGGCATGATGGTTTTCGGTTTTTATTTTTGCATCCCCAGCCCTTAGCAAAGGGCCTGGCAGTGGCAGCTGTTTCATTAATGAAATGCTCATTGAATTCAGCTCAAGTGGAAGGAACACTGTGTTACTTAGATGACCCCAAGAAGGCCGATCTATTATAAATACTCCTTTTTCTGTGTCCCACTGTCCCTCCCTATTGATTGGGAGGGAGTAATGGAGGAAAGAGCCTGTCACCAATGAAGGCTCACCAGAGCCCAGTCCTAGAAGGCTCTTTGGCCCAAATCCTTCTCTCTTTACCACCCTTGGAGAACTGGGTTGGTTGGATCTAAGCTGTACCTTCTTCACCCAGGAAAGGTCTCCCCTTGGGCCAAACGTGAGCAAAGTTGGGAACATTTTGGAATAGAGAGAGCAAAACCAGGACCCTAAACTTGCAGAAAGAAAAACAGAAGCATCCTTGGAGCAGGGGCTCCAAATGCTTTTCTCTCCAGTAGGCTGGAGCAATCCTGGATGTTCCAGTCAACAGCGCCTTCACGCATTCACCCCTCCCAACCCCAGGGGTGATCAGAGAGTGCCGGGACCCAAAGGGACTGACAGAAAAAGAGTCTACTCCTCCCCTGGAGGTCTGCAGCAAAGAATCCCTCTCAGTTTGTCAGCGATGTGGTGGTGGAGATTCCCATCCCAGTGTGGGGAAGATGACTGCCATTCAAAACAAAGCACCTTTCCTTTTTTCTTAGACTAATTATTGTGTGTTGGTTCCAAGAAAAGGAATGGTCAGGGCTAGGCAATGGAGGTTAAGTGACTTGCCCAGGGTCACACAGCTGGAAAGTATCTGAGGCCAGATTTGTACCCAGGACCTCCCATCTCAGGGCCTGGCTTTCAATCCACTGAGCCACCTAACTTCCCCGAGTTATTATCATTTAAAAATTAATTAATTTAACTTTAGCAAAGTTGCAGATACAAAATAAACCCGCATAAGTTATCAGCATTTCTATATATTTCCAACACAGCTCAGCAGCAAGAATTAGAAAGAGAAATTCTATTTAAAATCACCTTAGACAAAATAAAATACCTAGGAATCTATATTCTGAGAGAAACACAGGAACTATATGAACACAACTACAAAACACTCCACACAACTAAAACTACACTTGAGCAATTGGAAAAACATTAACTGCTCATGGGTAGGACGAGCCAATATAATAAAAATGACCATCCTACCCAAACTTATTTATCTATTTAGTGCCATACCCATTGAACTTCCAAAAAATTTCTTCACTGATTTAGAAAAAACCATAACAAAGTTCATTTGGAAGAACAAAGGATCAAGGATATCCAGGGAAATAATGAAAAGAAAAACACAAAGGAAGGTGGCCTTGCAGTCCCAGATCTCAAACTCTATTATAAAGCAGTGGTCATCAAAACAATTTGGTACTGGCTAAGAGACAGAAAGGAGGATCAATGGAATAGACTTGGGGCAAGTGAGACAGTATATGATAAACCCAAAGATCCCAGATTTTGGGACAAAAATCCACTATTCGATAAAAACTGCTGGGAAAATTGGAAGGCAGTATGGGAGAGATTAGGCTTGGATCAACACCTCACACCCTACACCAAGATAAATTCAAAATGGGTGAATGACTTGAACATAAAGAAGGAAACTATAAGTAAATTAGGTGAACACAGAATAGTATACATGTCAGACCTTTGGGAAGGGAAAGACTTTAAAACCAAGCAAGACTTAGAAAGAGTCACAAAATGTAAAATAAATAATTTTGACTACATCAAATTAAAAAGGTTTTGTCCAAACAAAACCAATGTAACTAAAATCAGAAGGAAAGCAACAAATTGGGAAACAATCTTCATAAAAACCTCAGACAAAGGTCTAATTCCTCAAATTTACAAAGAGCTAAATCAATTGTACAAAAAATCAAGCCATTCTCCAATTGATAAATGGGCAAGGGACATGAACAGGCAGTTTCCAGATAAGGATATCAAAACCATTAATAAGCACATGAAAAAGTGTTCTAAATCTCTTATAATCAGAGAGATGCAAATCAAAACAACTCTGAGGTATTACCTCACAGCTAGCAGATTGGCTGACATGACATCAAAGGGATATAATGAATGCTGGAGGGGATGTGGCAAAGTCGAACATTAATGCATTGCTGGTGGAACTGTGAATTGATCCAACCATTCTGGAGGGCAATTTGGAACTATGCACAAAGGGCGATAAAAGACTGTCTGCCCTTTGATCCAGCCATAGCACTGCTGGGTTTGTACCCCAAAGAGATAATAAGGAAAAAGACTTGTACAAGAATATTCATAGCTGCGCTCTTTGTGGGGGCAAAAAACCCTGGAAAATGAGGGGATGCCCTTCAACTGGGGAATGGCTGAACACATTGTAGTATATGTTGGTGATGGAATACTATTGTGCTAAAAGGAATAATAAAGTGGAGGAATTCCATGGAGACTGGAACAACCTCCAGGAAGTGATGCAGAGCGAGAGGAGCAGAACCAGGAGAACATTGTACACAGAGACTGATACACTGTGGTACAATCGAACGCAATGGACTTCTCCATTAGTGTCAATGCAGTGTCCCTGAACAATCTGCAGGGAACATGGAGAAAAAACACTATCCACAAACAGGGGACAAACTGTGGGAGTAAAAACACCGAGGAAAAGCAACTGCTTGACTACAGAGGTTAAGGGGACATGTCTGAGGAGAGACCCTAAATGAACACTCTAATGCAAATACCAACAACATGGAAATGGGTTCAAATCAAGAACACATGTGATACCCAGTGGAATCACGCGTCGGCTACATGGGGTGGGGGGGAGGAAAAGAAAATGATCTTTGTCTTCAATGAATAATGCATGGAAATGACCAAATAAAATAATGTTTATTAAAAAAATTAATTAATTTGTTTATTGTTACATTAAAAGGTCCAGTGAATTTCCTCCTTCTCTCTCTCCATTAGATAAGGCCAGAAAAGGACTAACACCTTTTCAGGGGTTCTGCTATGCTGGAGGAGAGGCTGAGGATGCTCTTGAGATCATAGATACCACAGACTTGGAATTAGGAAAGAGGCCCGTGGTTTGATGGTCTCATTTAAGACCCAGAGAAGATAAGGGACAGGCCAGGCCCACACAGGTAACTAAGTATGAGCAGATGTAAGATTTGCACTCTGACTTGAGCAGGAAGGTACAATAGAAATCCAACAATCCAACAGGAATTCATCATTCCTTTTGCACCAAACTCCAACCCAGACGCCCATCCTCCATCTTTGTCCCAGTACTCTGCTGGACCTCCATAAACCTTCATCATTCTGAGACCACCCTTGAACCCTGTATACAGTGATGCTCTCCCTGGCCATTGTCACATCCTACCCCCAGGGATGCAGCCCCCTTCTCAGTCGTCTGCCTTCCGCCCTCAACTCTGGGAGGAAGAAGCCATCAGCAGTACCATTCCTGGAAAGGACATGCCGATGCTTTCATGATTTCGGAGCAATGAGGACAGAATATGCCATTCATCTCTTGACAGGAAGAATGTGGGATGAAACCCATTTGAATATCTAGCCAAGGAGGAATTTCTTTTTATGTATATTTATTCTAAGGAATTTACACGTTTCTTTTTATTCTGTGGGATGAGGGTACGAGGAGAGAAAGTAGATTTTTATTAATTAAAAAAGCAAAATACTTAAAAATAGAGACATGGGGGGCTCCTGGGGGGGTTGTAGAATACTGCATACACTGTCAGGTAAGGTCATGGCATTGCTGTTACGTGTAATTATCCTACTTTGTTACAGGAAATGTCCCATGAGGTAGGACAACCTAGAAATACTTGCACCAACAAGCACATCAACAAAACAAAACAAAGCAGAAGAGAGACTCTA
>NC_077228.1:11230404-11327904 GCF_027887165.1 Monodelphis domestica | reverse complement strand
TATTTTCATATTTTGGGAATTTCCCATGGTGGCCACTTATTTTAGATTTTAAGTCAAAACACTAAAATTATCTTTACCGTTTGGCCAAAACCTTTACAGTTTTGGCAATTCACAGCCTTGGCAAACCACATTTTTACGGTTACATTACCCCCTGTACAGAGCTGGTTGTTAAATATTTCCCAGAGCCTTGCGGGTCCCTGCCCACAAGAATGGTACATTCTAATGGTTGAAGACATATGCAAGGAAGTTGGAAAGGGCAAAGGAACTAAGAGAAGGTGCAAAATCTGGGGAGTCAGGAGCTGAGCCAAGAGAGAAGGGAGGGTACTTATGCAAATGGAGATTCTGGGTAGGAACTTATCACTGGGAAGAGCAAGACTGGCAGCAGGAGTGGACACAACTCTACCATGAGAAGGCAGCTGGGACTGTAATGGAGCAGTCTGTGGAATCAAGAGTAGAGTTGGGAGCCAAGCAGGTAGCCTTGCATATCTATTAGTCTATGTCCCTGCCCTACTCTTTAGAGGTTCTCTGGAGCTCCTCAGTTAAAATATAGAATCCCCCAGTAGTACTTTGGACCCATGCCAATCTAGGAGACCACTTCCATCCTCTTAAGTATCCTGGGTGGCCCCTAGAGGTGGACACTTGCTCTGACCCTTTGCTGAGAGGTCTTATGGAGATTTCATGGAAACCATGATGGTTGCCATGACTGAAACCTTGCCTCCAAAATGATCCCCAGCCATACTGTCAGAAGGCCCCATCTCTATTAGTGAGATCTAGGAGAGGTGGAAACCATTTCATTCCTCTCTCTTTAGGACTTTGATTTAGGAATTCTTGGTGCTTGTTCTCTCTTCGACTTCAACAAAAGGGAGAGGGGACTTCTCTCTTTCCCTATTTTCTGGGCAATGATGGCAACATCCACATGGTGGTAAGAACACCACTTGCCTGGATGAACCCTAGCCCCTGACCACTTTCTTCTGCCTTTGGGTTTCTTCCTTGGGAACAAACATGTAAAAAGTAAGCAGCAATCTCAAGAAATGTTCTTTTCTAGTTTTGTCCTTACTCTAGTTGGGGCTAGAGTTCTCAACTAGGTGGATTTCCCTTTCCTTGTAACAAGTCTTTAAGCTGAAGCTGGTTGACCACTTATTAGATAGAGGATAACTGGGATTCCTTTGAGATATGGATTTCAGCATGGACTGAGAGCCACCTTCCAACTCACCAGATCTCTGTTGGCTGTCCAGCAGGAAGTGATTAAGATAATAGACTCTTAGAGGAGATCAACATGGCCAAGAAGATTCTCTAACTGAGGGACTAAAGCCAAAACCATTCCTGACTGGCCCAAGATCTGGCCCTTATGAATTGTTTAGACTGACGCTGCATGTCAGAGGGAATAGTCACTATCTTAAAATCTGATCAAAAGTCCCACAAAGTTGGAATAAAAATAGGACCATTGACTCCATTTTACACTTTTCTTACTATGGACATAGGAATTGTGTTTGAAGCATTTTCTGTTGTGAAGGAAATAACCAGCTGTATTACACATGCTATTCTTTGGAGACTGGAAGCAGCATTACTTTTTTGGGAGGGGGGCATAGATTGCGTTGTATCATTTTCCAGGATTTGCCCAGGAGTGACTCTGAGTAGGAACTTCACAAATCTGTAAGCGAGAAAAAACCTTGATACTCTCCTTGGGGAAGATGAACTACTAGAGCTAACTGAAGGAGGGAGCCCCAAGAGAATATAGCTCTTTGGAGGCATAAAATGGTCTATTTTGCCTGTGCATAGTAGGAACTTGATAAAACTTGATTGAAATAAATTATCAAAGGCAAAGGGAAATATTGCTCTTTTCATTGTCAAACACTCACCCTCAATTGTACTGGGGCCACTGGCAACCTCATCAAGTTTCGTGTGAAAGACATAATTTAGGGGCCATTGATCCCAAGTACCGAGTCTGCCCCATTCTCTCTCTTTTTATTAATAAATGCTTATAAATCTGGTGATGAGCCTCCAGACCATCTTTTATTTGTCACAGTTTTTATCAGGGAGACATCTGAAGGCTTCCATTTTGAATGGTTCAGTTGGCCTACATAGATGTAGACAGAAAAAGAGAATTCTGAAATTCATCCATGCAGCAAGTGGAAAAACAGACCCAGAAGATGACTCCCAGGAGTGAGATCATAATGGAAGGTTTATTAAATAAAAGCCTGGGGAAAACAATCTGATCTCTTAAAAATGAATTAAAACCCAGAACACTGTTGCACATATGGTTTCTGGACTTTATCCTCACTTCTCTTCAGAAACTGCCCAGACAGCCAGTTGGGGGAGGCTTCCTAATGCAGCACAAAGGAAGCTTAGCCTTGGGGCTCAGAGTGTAGAGAGAATGAATTACAACCCCCTGAAATATTAATGGTCCGATTCACTCATTCATTCATTCATTCATTCGTTCATTCATTCATTCAACAAGTACTGTATAATACAAAAGGGTAGGATTGGATCTAATAGCCGCAGAGGTCTCTTTGATTTCTTAATCTTTGATTCCATCATGAACAGCTTTTTGAGAAGACTTTCCAAGAGCAAAGTTTCCTTTGCGTCCTTAATTTTTAATCATGGGATCTCTTAGTGTCTCTTAAGCCTTATTACGATTGTTGTTCCGTATATCCAACTCTTCTTGACCCCATTTGAGGTTTTCTTAGTAAACGTACCAGAGTGGTTTGGCATTTCCTCCTCTATCTCATTTTACAGATGAGGAAACTGAGGCCAACGGTGATATGACTTGCCGAGGGTCACACAGCTAGTAAGTGTCTGAGATCAAATTTGAACTCGGGAAGCTGAGTCTTCCTGACGACAGGCTCCATACTCTATCTGCTGTGTCCCCTCCCTGCTTCCTCTTTATCACCATGGGGAATGCCATATTTTGTCCAGACCTTAAACCAACCCCACCAAGATCAAGCCCTCAGGGAGGGATTTGTTTGTTGTGGTCTTTTTTTTCACAGAAAAAGCCACCCCATCGTATGTCAAGTTGTGGACAACATACGGCCGACAGAAGAGTTGGTTTGCCCATTCCAGAATTCTTTATCTGAACACTGGGGAGAGCTGGAGAGGGGGGTTGAGGGTCAGGACTCTCACGCCTGCTCAGCTAGTAGAGCTCTAACTGGGGCAAGGTGAAGGGAAACGTTTGTTCCCGGGTGCCAAATTTAGAAAGAACTGATATAATTTGCAGCCTTTCAGCCATAGGATTTATTTAGCATCTATTTGGCAAGAAGAATTAGGCAAAGAGACTGCCAACACCTCAGCCACTGCTCCCTCACTGGGTCCTGCACAGTGCCGTCTCCTCTCTTTTGAACCTTTGGCTGCTTCCCTCTCTGACCCCCGGCTTCCAAAAGGAGGGGGCTGGCCCAGAGGGCCCCTCGGTGCCCCTGGAATTTGAGATTGAAGGCTCTGCTGGCCATTTGTGACGAGCCGTACCGACTTTCTCAAAAATGGAAACTTCATCGGAGGTGAACCTTTGTCTTCCCTTTGGACTCCAGTTGCCACCTTCCTCGTCCCATGACTGTTCTCAAGGTGGGGGAGTGCGTGGCTTGGGACGTTCCCCACTGGAGAGAGTCGGAGGTTCTTCCTGGGTGGAAAATGACAATAAGGATAGTAATAACGATGGTGTCAACAATGAACATTCCTATAACGTCAGGCACTCTGTCAAGTTATCTCATTTGATGCTTACACCCACTAGGCACTATTATTATCCCCGTGTTATAGTTAAGGAAACAGAAACAAACAGAGGGTAAGTGGTTTGCCTGGGATCCCACAATGAAACAAATACTTAAAGCAGAATTTGAACTCAGAACTTCTTGACTTCGTATCCAACACTCAACCCAATGTGCCATGGTTGCTGTCACATGGATGCTCCGGCTCCTCAGCCATGGCAATTCAATTTTATTCAAAGGGATTTTCCTTAATGTCATCTGCTGAGCCCTAGCCAGGACTCCCGTCTCTACTGACCAGAGGAGGACTTCTGAGCTAAATAGTTCTGCCACCCAACACGGAGGAAGCTTCTGCTTCTGTGGCACCAACCCATTTCCAACTAATGGGCTTAATTGGTTACTTGGAGTGTTTAGTTTTTTCCTAGCCCGGGGCCCTTACAATAATATTATCCTGCCTCTCTACTTGTCCAGCCCTCTATTTAAAATAAAAGAATACAGATATAATGTATACATGTACATTATATATCATCAAGAAGCCAGTGGAAGGAGAAAAAATGCCCAGATGGAGCAAAATATAACCCAGAGTTCTGGATTTATAGGCAGAAAAGCTGAGTTTGAATCCCATCAAGAAATCATTTCTCAGGGCCTCAGTTTACTCATCTGTAAAATAAGGGGCTTAGAGCAGACGGCCTCTAGATAGCGGATCCTAAACACAATATATGGTTAATACTTTTTCCACCTGGGAATTTTATCTGATCTCGTCTCATTCCAAGTCCGATGACGCTCCCACTGTACTCTCGTAACTAGGTCATCCCACCTCCAAAAGCTTCGCATTTTCCTCTTCAGCAGCATGAACAATGATGGGCTGAAGGGTAGAGCTGAATAGAAACAAGAGGAACATTATCAAAGCTTGGGGAAATGTGGCTTCTGAGAGGGAAGAATAAATATGAGAAGCAAATGATATTTTTTAATATTCTTTCCGTGTTAATAAGCTCTACACTGCTGCTAGAAACGGTGGCTAGGATTTTCAAAATGCATTATCTTTGTACATCTCCATTCCCGGAGGAATTTCTTGGTAATCAGTTTTTAATCTTTCAGAAGCTCTCCCATTCATTTTGCCAAGGGATCATCACTTTGTTTCACTTGTTGAATGACAAAAAGAGCGACACACAAGCAGCCCTCTGTAATCTGGGGTGTTCCTTTGTCAACCCAGGAGATGCACTCCTAAGGAATTGGGGACAAGAGCACAAAGCAATCTTTTTGTAAGGGCTACAAGGAAAAACTCCCAGTGCTGCGAAAAAGCACTGGATCCCAACTAGTAGACAAGAGACCTGTGTTCTGAAGAGGCAGCGTGGTCGAAGTACGATTGGGTTGGTAAATGTTATACAACAGCCTGAAAAAAAAAAAGTGGATGACATTCTTTTAAAGTGAATCTCTGGTGACCATTTTATCCATCATTTTCTCCAGTCTAGATGATTAAAAAAGAAATTTATCCTTGATTTATAGCATTTGGCTATTTCCAAGGTGTAAATGCTTATGCTGAAAATTTGGCAAACATCTTTCTTGAACCTGTTTGAGCTGACTCAGGCCTTTCTGGGTGGAAGAATCATAGGACCAAGGACACCAGGGTTGGATGGCACCTCAAGTGGAGCTCAGAGAAAGGAAGTGATTTAGCTAAGGTCACTGAGATAGTAAATGGCAAAGCCATGATTTGATCCTTAGAATCCAGGAGTCCTGATGCTTTCCAATGGACCTGTAAGTGCTCCCTCCTTAAAACATAGGACAAAACTCACTTTTTCAAAGCATTTCTCCCACATTAGCCTTGAGAGACAGACAGCATAAGAATTATTATCCTTATTTTACACATGGATCACTAGAGACTCCATGAGGTTCACATAACTTCCTAGAATAGTAGGATCATAAATTTAGTGTCAAAAGAAATGTTAGAGACTATCAAGTCCAACACTCTCACTTTACCTTTGACAAAATGGAGACCCAGAACTTTTAAGTGACTTTCCAGGAACGTAAGCATTTGAGGCAGGTTTTGAATCCACATCTTCCTGACTCCAAGTCCAGGGCTCTTGGGGCTTGGTCAAGATCGCCTAGCTAGGAAATGCCATTCACTCATTCAGTTGAGATTTGATCCCAGGTCCCGAGCCTTGTGGGGAATGCTTTCTGATATGAGTCAGATTAAATGATTGCTCGGGTCTATGACTTCAAGTTCAAGTTCTATGACTTTCCATCAAAACCTTTCAATCAAGAGCTCTGAAATTGGAATTAGCCCATGATTCATCCTGGGATTTTGGAAAAATATCTCTGGACTTCTGACTCTCTAAGCCTCTGTTTTCTCATCTGTGAAATGGTGATAATCAATACCTGTGAGTGCATCCTCTAATATAATCTTGTGTGACTTTGAGTAAGCAACTTCTCTGGTCTTCAGCCTTCTCATGTGTATAATACAAAAATGTGATGGCATAACCTCAGAAATCCCCTCCGGCTCAAAATCGATGGTCCTGTTTGCTCTCTTGGAGAACTGCAATTTGCAGTGTGGTTCCAGATGTTCCTGTTTTGTGGATAAATACAAGATGGATGCTCCACATGCTAGAGTAGGAATTTAGGACCTGGTCTCCTGTGTAGGTCACTTTTGCTCCAAGACAGCCCATGGGTCTGAGCAAGCAAGCACAAAGCGTTACTTCTTCATCCAAGTGACTGTCAGGAAACCTTAGAGGGGGCGATGGAACTAGGGAGCAGACAAGGATAGTGGGCTGAGCCCTCACTTGGGTGGGGGGAGAGCTCTGGCTTTCATCCTCATTGTGTGATGTTGTGTAAGTAAGTCACTGCCCAGGCCTGCTTTCTGTCCCTTTTTCTGTTCAATGAAAGGGGTGATTCTTAAGGTCACTTCAGACTCCAAATCTTTTGATCCATTGGGCCGAAGGGGTAAAAAAGGATTTGAATAAGTCATGCAGTGTTTTCTATTTACTGATTTTAAATTTTTCCTGAGAAAATCGAGGTCATCCTTCATGAGTAGCTCCCCATCTCCCATTCTTCTCATCTCCAAACCCCTTGACACCATGACTCCTCTCTGACAAAGGAGTGTCCTTCTCCATTCAAGGTCAATGTCTCTAGATGCACCTTTGATCCCCTTCCTTCTCTTCCCCTCCAGCAGATCCTCTCCTCAATCCTGCCCCCAAACTTCAGTCTCCCCCTCTCTATTGGTTTCTTCCATGAACCTTTCAAACATACTCAAGTCTCCGCCATTGTTACAGAAATTCACCAGACTCAGCCATCCTTCCAAACCATCTTTCTCTAGAGCTCCTCCCCATCTCACCTAAATGCATATTGAAAGCTCTCTACCTTTTGTTTCCCCCATCTTTCTCCTCTCCTTTGTTTCTCAATCACTTATAAATCTGGCTTCCTACTTTATTGTTCTATTGATTCAGATGTGTCTGACACTTGGTGACTCCATTTGGGGGTTTCTTGGCAAAGATACTGGAGTGGTCTACCATCTCCTTTTCTACCTCATTTTACAGATGAGAAAACTGAGGCAAACAAAGTTAAGTGACTTATCTAATATCACACAGTTAGTAAATCCCTGAAGGTGGTTTTGAACTCAGGTCTCTCTACCTCTAGGCCAGATTTTGAACTCAGGTCTCTCTACCTCTAGGCCAGACGATGCCACCTTACTGCCCAACTGGAAATGACTCTCTCCAAAATTACCAATATCTCTTAATTGGCAAATTTGATAGTTTTTTTTTCCCTCCCCGAGTCCTCATCCCCTTTAAACTCACTTAAGCACTTGACAGTGCTGACTGCCTTCTTCTCCGGGATTCTGTCTCCCTGCTGTGTTTTTCTGCCTCAGTCCCTGAATTTTTGGGACCCTATCATAGGGATTTTGCATGCTCTCTGACTCTTCTCAGCCATCTCACTCCTCTTTCTCAGGCTTCTTTGATGGCTCAGTTTCTAGATTACTCCCCCTAATTATGAGCATCCTTCATGGCTCCATCCTCCTCACCCCCAGACATTTCAAATTTGACATGTTCAAAACAGAACTTGCTATTTCCACAGAGACCCTTCCTCTACCCTGGACTTTCCTGCTTTGGCTGAGGGCACCACCATCTTTGCAGGCTTCCAGATTCATTCTTTGGCATCACCCTTGCTCTTCCTTAGCCCACATCTCCAAGCATCAGCCTTTGGACTAGCCAAGCCCTGTGCCTGGGGGGCATGCCCTCCTGTCCCTTCCTTCATGGACTCTCTTCTTCTAAGATTCGTCTAGAGCACCATTTTCCCTCGGAGCTTCCCTTCCACTTGCACTGCCTCTAGCTTGTATATACACCTTGTTCTTTTCATGTTCCCCCCCCCCCCAATTAGGCTATGAGTTCCTGGACAGTCAAGTCTTTGTTTTTTACTTTGTCTCCCCAGGACTTGGCACACAGCAGGCACTTAATAAATGCCTGTTACTGACTGACCTGCCATGTGGAATTTCTACTGACTTCCTGACCCAATAGTACCCTCCCTCCAGCTAACTTATATTTAATTACTTTGAATCCCCCCCCCACACATTCTGCATGGCTTTGTGTACATGATATTCTCTAGGAGAATGTGATGTTTTAAAATATGCATACCACTTACTTTCTGTCTGAGAATTAGAATTGGTTCCAAGGCAGAGGAGTGGTCAGGGCTTGGCAATGGGGGTTAAGTGACTTGCCCAGGGTCACACAGCTAGGAAGTATCTGAGGCCAGATTTGAACCCAGGACCTCCCATATCTAGCCTTGACTCAATGCACCAAGCCCTCAGAATGGCTATTTTTATCTTTAGTCTTTGTATCCCAGAAGCCAACGCTGCCTAGTACACAGTAGGCACTTCATAGTTGCTTGCTTTTTTTTTTTAAACCCTTATCTTCCATCTTGGAGTCAATACTGTGTATTGGCTCCAAGGCAGAAGAGTGATAAGGGCTAAGCAATGGGGGTCAAGTGACTTGCCCAGGGTCACACAGCTGGGAAGTGTCTGAGGCCAGATTTGAACCTAGGACCTTCCGTCTCTAGGTCTGTCTCTAGGTCTGTCTCAATCCACTGAGCCACCCAGCTGTCCCCAATAGTTGCTTGCTTTATTTCCTCCAAAGGCTCCATTGTTGTGAGAGTTCAGTCTTTGATAATACCGGAGCAGCCAGTCCTGCAGATGGAATCTTGCTTGAATTTACATATAGAAAAACAGGAAGATGGAACAGACAGCTTTGATTTTGGGGGTCTAAAACGCTATTTTCCAACAATAACCCTTCAGCTAGCACATGCTGAAATCATCGCCCTGCCCTGTCCTCCCTCCTTGTGTCTTTGTAGAGGGGGGTGCGGTAGGGGGCGAGAGAGGTACGGGGTGCTGAATTGAACCCATTTCCATTGCTTTAACTGTTTCTAGGGAGGGTTTGATGTGTTCATGGTTGGATCGGGTGAGGTAGGAAGGGGAGGAAGGTGGCGTCTGGAAAGGAGAGGGAGGCAAAAAGGGCACCCAAAAAACGTCTCCAAAAAAATCCAACGCCACCAGCCGAGCTTCAGGCGGAGTTGCCTTAGCTGGCAAAGCTGTTTTTTCCCCCAAGAAGAGAGATGAGGAGTCATGGGTGAGCGGAAAGCGAGGAAATGAGAAATGGGGAACGGCGTGGAGAAGTGATTGGACTTGGTGTTCCGAGACGCCTGGGGAGCTCTTGAGCTGCGGTCAAATGGGTTAGCTGCAGGGGGCAGTCCGAGTAGAGGGACAAATGGGCAGGAGGTGGGCGGAGTCTTCTTGCCATCCGTTCCTGGAACTCAGAAGTTCAGATGGCATTCTGGTGGCTCCAGAGTCAAGCCGAGGGGGGGTAGCCACTGCCCATCTCTCTCCCAGCAGCCAAGAGCACGCGAAGAGGAGAGAAGCAAACACTTAACTCTTTCCTCTTCTCCTTGGTTAGCTTTCCCGGGAAGTTTTCCCTTTTAACCATTTCTATATAGGACAGAAAATGTTGGCTCGATTTCTTCCTTGGTGATTTAGCCTGCTTTGTGTCTTAATTAAATGCTTCTTTCTGTTAGGATGACGATGTTTACCTTATACAGGGCTCGGGCTGGATCTGGTGAAACTGATTACTCAGAACAGTGCACGGAAGCTGAAAAAAGCAGCAAGGTTCTAGACCAGAGTTTAGAGTAGGGGCTCTTAGCCCTTCGTGGGTCAGGGACAGCATTGGCAGCCCGATGAAGCCTCGGATGCCCTTCTCAGATGTGGTTTTCAATATGGGGGAAAGGCTAAATGTCATTTAAACATTATGAAAATAAAGATGTATTTTACTCCATCCAAGTTTACCTCCCTCTCCCCAAGTCTGTCCACACACATTCAAGGTTAAAGAAAATGCTCTCCTTGGATTATCTAGAGACCTAATTATTACCATGCTTTTATCAGTGTTATCTGGATGTTTTTGTTTGTTTCCGTAGCTCAAAGATTAACTTTATTTTTAGTGCTGACTATTCCTTATAACTTTTCAGGCATTCAAAATTGAAATTAATTTCTCAATTATGCTTTTTACCCATTATGCACCCCTCACTGATTTGTTCTAAGAGTTGCTCATAAGTATTTTAAGACTGTCATTGATTTTATTGCTTTTCGTGGGGTTTATTAAATTTTTAATTATAGAAAAATAAATTAAGAAAAGTTTTTGCATTATAAGAAAATTGAGGAATGTCAAGCATAGACAAGTTTACATATCACATCAAACTTTTCTAAAAGGCTAGGGTAGGAAACCTTTATCTTGGAAGAGCCACTTTATTTTTTTATTTTTATAAAAACCCTCAACTTCTGTTTTAGAACCAATACTGTAAATTGGTTCTAAGGCAGAAGAATGGTCAGGGCTAGGCAATGGGGGTCAAGTGTCTTACCCAGGGTCATATAGCTAGGAAGTGTCTGAGGCCATATTTGAGCCTAGGACCTCCTGTCTCTAGGTCTGACTCTCAAACCACTGAGCCACCCAGGTACCCCCGAAGAGCCACTTTATTAAGCACTGGATACGTCAAAGGTTAAAGTACTTCTTGAATCACTGAGGAGGGGGAGAAGGATCACTAAGAAAGCCCATTCCTCCAAGAAGCAGAGGGGAAACGATGCTTAGAAATTCAATTCAATTCAATCCTTTATTTCATATCCCTCCCCCCCAAATAATGGATGCCATTCACCAAGAACTCTCTTCTCTCCCATTCTTCTCAGTTCACATTTTATTATCATCGTCATCACTGGATTTATATTATTAGCTTTTAGTCACCAGGTATCCAGTCTGTGAGTCTTCTATTGCACTCATTGAGGCTTCTGGATGACATAGTAGACAGCCCACAGTCAAGAAGACCAATATTCAAATCCGTTCTCAGCCACTTACTGTGTGACCCTGGCAGAGTCACTTAACCACTGTCTGCTTCAGTTTTCTCAACTGTAAAACAGGGAGTAATAATCGCACCTATCCTGTTCCCTACCTGTGACTCTAAAAGGCTGTAGCAAGCACAATGGCCACTCCCTGGTAATACCATCCCAGTGGATGAGCTAAACCAGTTTGAGGGGAGCCAACAGATATCAGGCCCATTTGTGAGTTAGGAGGGGCTCCACCCCATGCACATGGAGGCTTCCCCTGGTGGAATGGGCAGTCGGGAACAATTCCTCCCAGCAGCTGTGAAGGTAGCTCAGGCAGGTGCTGTGGAGCACTCATCTACTTCATCCCAGCCACCACCAGTCAGCCTGACTCTTGTCTTGCCACTAGACTTGGATGATCATGGAAGAGCGGCATCAGCAACTTTGTACAACTCTCTCTCACCTAAATCCAACTCTTGTACAAGTAAAGACATCAGGCTATGGTATCGTAGGTCCTCTTCAGGAAATGAAGGGCCACCACCACTATCACCAACCCTGATCCCTCCTCAGTGGGTTGTTTGCCCATCAAGATGTAGTTGGCTGTACAAATTGTCTTTGCGAGTCTCTGGTCCATTCTCATGTTATCATTTAAGACATCCTCACTCTTCACACAAACAAATCTCTCTCACGCACACAACGTGTGGATATGTGTATGCACACAGATCACCATAAACAACTTTTATCAAATAAAAACAATTATTTCAGCAAAGTTAGGACATCCGTCCCCAAATAAAACCCTGAAATGGAAACTATTTATCATATAATATCAGTTTTAACAAATGGTACCTAGGAATCCGTGGAAGCACATGTTGTGGGCAAAACTGACACAGCTTGGGCAAGGATGGATGGATGATGCCATGGACCATTGGAGAGAACATTAATTCCCTATTTGAGAGGAACAGGAACTGTCACAACTTGGGCCCGTGGAGGTTGACAAAGTATTTCCCCACACAGCAGGCTTGTGAGGTAGATAGAAAAAGTCAAATGAATTCCAAATAACAGATTTGAGTGGCTCCTCCCAAACCTATGTGCTCCTTTGCCAAGCTAAGACTTCCCTGTTAGGGAGTCAGTCCTAAGATTATTTCTCTTCCTCTTGATGACATCACTTTGCAGGTCTAGGAAACCAGTTATATCAGACGAAGATTTTGTCAACTACGGGATGGGGAGGGAAGAGGCCAGGGAGACAGCAAGAGTTACGTAACTTGGAAAATGTAGATGTACATTTGTTACTGGAATAAAATAAAGAAATATCTTTTAAAGATACCCTCTTTGAGATATTCTGCAGATAAGGGGGAGATCTGTCTAGATAGCACTTTGGAAATTCAATGGTACTTTTAATAACATCAAACTTCTTGCTGTTGGGAAAAGCTACACTATGTATGCAGGAAGAGACCTCAGTGATCATGTAAGTCAGTCCTTTCCTTTTATAGATGAGGAGGGCACAAGAAGAGTGGCTTATCTATGATCACACAGCAGGTCAATGTCAGAGTCAGAATTAAAATCCAGTCCAGATACCCATATTCTCCCAGTCATTTAGGAGATCCTGATCACAACGGAGAAGGTCAGATATTGGTCCCCAAACCTAGGATCCAAGGTCCAAGAAAGACTAGCACCAAATGTCTTCAAGTTTATCCTACCTGTCCATTTTCACTGTTTTTTGCTTGTATTTAAATGTGCACATTTTGCAGGAAGAAGAGTTCTGGGGCAAATTACAATTTGTCTCTGGCACCCAAACTCCTTAAACTTGACCTTGGCTATTAGAATGGCCTCAGTGTGACTAATTATGTGGAAGACTTTTAAAATAACTTAAAACATTCAATAGCATCACCATTTTAAAAAGTGAGTCATCCTTTAGAATAAGGCCAGGAAATATGTCCTATTAAACAGGATTGGATTTTGGCTTCCTATTAGAAAGTCCCTGGCAAATTTTCAAGTGTTATATGTCTTTTGATAACTTCTCCCCACCCACCTCCATTAGGAGCAACAGATATATTATTATTGTACCTGGAGGATGAGAGCCATTTAATGTGGTGGTACAAGGAATCTTCAGTATTATTTAGTCCAATTCCCTTGTAAGAAAAATGAGGAAACAGAAGATTAGATCAATCTAGCTTTCAAAGTTCAGTGCCCAGAGGAGCTAAATAGAAGGTGGCTCTTCTCAGGTTATGAAGTTGCCCAGCTAGTTTCATCATTGATTTCCTGGATGCTTATTAAATGTCTGTTGAGTTCAATTGAACCAAATCAATTTAAGGAAAAAAGGGTGATAAAAGATAATCATAATAAATGCTCCAACATCAATTGCAAAGTTATTTTGTTCATTTATTTCAGTTGTATCTAACTGTTTATGACCCCATTTGGGTTTTTTTTCTTGGCAACGATACTGGAATAGTTTGCCATTTCCTTCTCCAGCTCATTTTCCAGATGAGAAAACTAAGGCAAATAGGGTGCAATGACTTGTCTGGGTCATAGCTAGTGAGTGCCTGATGCTGGATCTTCCTGATTCCAAGTTTAGTGCTCTAACCACTGTGATATCTAGCTTCCATTGCAGTTTACATTTTCATTGCAGTTAGAAGGTAGCAAACTCTCTCTCTCTCTCTCTCTCTCTCTCTCTCTCTCTCTCTCTCTCTCTCTCTCTCTCTCTCTCTCTCTCTCTCTCTCTCCCCCTCTCTCTCTCCCCCTCCCTCCATCCCTTTCTCCTTCCCTGTGTATGTATGGGGAAATGGACAAATTTACCAACTGAATCAATATATTCCTTGCTAGTGAAGGTAAACCTTCTTAATCTAGCAGGAAAACCATCAACATGCAAGACCCTACAGTCTCCTATACGGCCATCACCAAAAGAATATTGCTTTAATATGTATTGGATAGGTGACTTTATCCCTGTGGACGTTCCCTTCACTGAAATGGACTGTGATCTCTTTGTAACTTGGGAGATGGTCTTTGATGGATGCTCAAGCCAAAAATGCTATCATCACTTTTAAGCCAATTGCATGAGGAAGGTCCCAGAACTTAACTTGACTGGTCGTTGAATATTAGATATGCAGTCCAGACTGAGACTCAAAATCTTTTCCACTTGGGAATATTATTCTTTGCTGACTGAGCCTCTGAGAATTCAGGATCATCTGTATCCACAAGGAGGCATCAGAAGGAAAGTCAGTGAAGGACCAATTATCACAGTAAATGAAACTGAAGGTCTTTACAAAAGCAGCTCTCTATTGAGACCACAATGAGTAGAGCAAAGGGCAAAGTAAACAGCAAAATTGAAGGAAGGATAAAGATAAGAAGAAATTGTGAGATTACTCCATCTTTCCTTCCTGAACATACTGTCTAAAATGAAAATTTTTGCCTGGATGGGTAATTTCTTTGGTACAGGGAACTCCCAAGGGTAGAAATTCCCTTTTTCAATTTAGATTAACATCCTCTCTGAAACTCATAGTCTTAGAGAGTTGCCTAAAGCAGTGAGAGATTATATGACTACCCAGGACCATATAGTCAATATGTGCCAGAGGTTGTACTTAGATTTACTCCTTCTTGAATATGAGGCCAACCAGTGTTGTTATTATTATCATCACCACCACTAACACCACCATCATCACTTTCAGCATTATCACCATCACCATTACCATCACTATCATGACCATCATCATTATATCACCATCATTGCTGTTTTGACTTCATCATCATCACCATCACCACCATCACCATCGCCTTTTCCATTATGGAGGCATAAATTGTTACTCCTGATACATAGCTTATTCAACAAGAGAAAGTTTTTATTGTTATCCATCTTTATTTTAATCTAAGTGAAAAATCTGCCCAGGACCCTTATTTTCAGCCTCAGTTTCCCAATCTGGAAAATGAAGCTAACAAGGACATCTCACTCACTGCTTTGTTTTCCTGTAGACCAAATGAGTTCCCATATTAAAAATGCTTTCCAAACCAAAGCACCACTTTCATGTAATCTATTATTATATTTTTAGTCTCTCCTACACCATTCTGCCTCCATCATTATTCATTAGAAAAGTTTAATGGGCACTAACTACTCAGTCGCCACAGAGAAGGTCAAAATAGGGCCCTAGGAAGCCATTCCAGGAAGAAGACATTTGCTAAGTAGAAAGACAAGATAAACCAAGAGAGACACTGAATTAGAGAAAAACTCAAGTGAATTGGATTCAACAACCATTGGGTGCACAGTCCACAGAAGTCCAAGCATTCCTCATCCTGTGTTATCCATCTTTTCTCTGATACCTTTAAAACACTCTCCCCCAAAGTGGCATGCATGTAAGACTATGCCTGCCCAATATATTCACAGGCTTTTTGTAGTTTTTCATTTTGCCTTACTTGGGTTTCAATTTCTAGGAAACCAGTTCTCCTCCTCTTTACTTTCTAGTTACAGAGAGATAGCCTGATCCACAGTAAACCATTTTCCTTTTTTCTTCCCATAATACTTAGGTGGCACAATACCTAGTGCCTTTTGACCTGGAGTTAAGATTTGAATTCAAATCCAGCCTCAGAAACTAACTAGCCATGTGACCTCAGGCAAAATGCTGAACCTCTGTCTGTCTCAGTTTCTTCAAACCTCTGTCTGTCTCAGTTTCTTCATCTATAAAATGGAGATAATAATACTTCTTACAGGTGTCATGAGGATCAGAGATAATAATTATACTTAGCACAGTGCCTGACATATTGGAAGTGCTATATAAATATTAGTCGTTGCCATTATTATTATTACCACACAAGGATAATTCCCATGAGATACTTTAGAGATAAAATAAGGAATATATTATACAGTCACGAACTGGAACTGGGACTGATCTATTTTCCCTGATGAAGAGAGTGAAACCTCTGGACTCCACCAGTACTCTGTGTACTCTTTGAGGACATGGCAAGTACATTTCTGATGACTGAGTATGAAGGAGGAGGTTGGACTTGTCCCAGCAGTCAATTGTGTCTGCAAAGAGCCTAGAGGCTCATTAGCAATAGACGGGTCACCAGGCAATGAATTCTCTGGCCATGACAACCCAGGGCACACCTGTGAACAGACACAACCCAAAGAAATCCCTGCTGGAGATCACACAATTTCAAAGGTGCTCAGGATTGAATTTTCAAGCTATCTCAAAGAGGCGGAAAAGAATTCCAAAAGAATGGAAGGGATCATAGTCAATGCTTTTTCATCAAACAGCTGACGGAGAAGAAATCCACAACTACTGGCCCAGATGTTTGGGCTTCAAGAGGAAGCAGACTTCCATATCTCTGTGAAACCTTTGGGAGGAAAGTTAGCTGTTTGGCATAGCAGATAGAGCACTGGACTTAGAATCAAGAAGTGCTGAAGTCAAATTCTCTCTCAGATAATTAGTGGCTTGTGAATCTGGCCGATTCAATTAATCTCTCCCAGCTTCAATTTCCTCATCTGGAAAATGGGAATAACACCATCTACCTCCCAGGGCTTCTGTGAAGCTTAAATGAAATAACATATCTAAGATGCTTTGCAAACCTTAATGAGATAGACAAATGCTCACAATTTGGTCCCTCAAAGGCAGAAGTCTTTCTTTTTTAAACCTTATCTTCCATCCTAGAATCAGTACTGTGGATCAGTTTCAAGACAGAAGTGATAAAGGCTAAGGATGTGGGGTTATGTGACTTGCCCAAGGTCACATAGCTGGGAAGTATCTGAGGCCAGATTGGACCAAGGACCCTCCTGTCTTCATGCCTGGCTCTCTATTCACTAAACCACTTAACTGCCCTGGCAATAGTTTCTTAAACATCTTAAGTCTATACTTTTTTGTCATTTCTTTCTTATTATGAACTTAACCATAAGCATTTGAATATACAGAAAGAAGAAGAAAAAAGCTTATATAAAACTATGAGCTCCCATTATATATCATTTTTAAAAGAAGTGCATATCTATATAACTATTTAACATTTAACTGGATAGTAGCAAAAATTCCCCATTGATATGCCCATCTTCACTTTTTAGTTATCTTTTGTACTTTTAAAATATCTTATTGATGCTCTTTTCTTGTGAGTGTGTATCTATTCCATGATAAGGTGGGCAGGCTCTGCCATAGAACACTTCTCTGCGATAGGGCAGGGACATGAAGATAAAATGCCACCATCTTCATCACAAATGTCTCATCTGACCTCTTCCAACTACTTGGACAACAGCCTCCCCGGTTCTGGCCCTCCTCGCCTCTTCTCTGAATTCTTGACATAGCCTTTGGTTGACTTCCAGGTATCTGATCTTTCCCTCCTCTGTGCACATTCCTCATAGCTGCCAATTAGATATTTCTACAGCACAGATATATGTGCCATGTTTGTCTGATGAACAGGCTTCAGTGGCCTCCTCTTGGACTCCTCCACCTATGTAAAACCCTTTACCAGATGGCCCCATTCTGTCTTCCTCTTGATAACATATCCCTCCCCAAATGCTTAATTTTCCAGCCTGACAGGACTATTTGCACATCTTTGTACTTGACATTCCAATTGTCATTTCCTTGCTTTTGTGTAATCTAGCCTCCATTTTTAGAAAACTTCCCCCCCATTGCCTCTTCTTGGAAGCCTGGCTCACATCAAAGGTAAACTCAGGATGTCATTTCTGATTCCCCAGTTATTACGGAATCACCTTATCTGGAGTCACAAGGGACTAGAGTAACTATCTGGTCCCATCATACATACTTGAAATAAATCCCCAAAACATTTCCAACAAGTGGTCATCCAGCCACTTAGTGCTCTCCCCTCTCAGAAATGATTCACAGAGAAACTTGGGGGTCATTAGAAGCACCAGACGACTGTCCAAAGGCAATCCAGGGTGCTGTCCAACTTGTGTTCAAGGTGCCCATATCTCATTGACTATGGGCAATGTCTGTCTAAGATATACCCACCAAGAGATCAGGTCTATGGATTCTCCATCAAACTCCACAGCAATCTGTCCAATAATTGTTCTTCATCTGCTTCATTTTTCCTGTGTGGATAGTTAGAATGAACTTGTTTGCTGGGTCATTTATCTAGAGCCTTTGTAGCGTTCCAGGGCTTAAGGAAATCTGCTCAAAGTTATGGAAGAACAGGGACATCTGGCAGTCAACATCATCCACGGGGAACCCTAGGATGGTGCTGGCATACACTTTTGGCAGACGTAGGTTTCCTTGGTTTGTTGCCCCCCCTTGAAGAAAAATGGCATCTCTTACATGTTTCAGAGAATCTCGTATGATTTCACACATGCATGGGAGATACCTTGTCGGAGGAGAGCCTGTAAGGTAGCCTTGCACGCCCCCAAATCTCCTTCCTCTTTGTAGTTAACAAGCACTAACCACAGCAGGGTCTCCGATTCTGTGCTTTACATAGCCAGAGGGAATCACACGTTCACTTTGGTGAGGTAGGGAGCTTGATGGGAAAGCAAACATTGAAATTGCCTGGAAGCTATGTTTTTGCTTCAAAATAGGTCACTGTCTGTTTACGAATAAATGTATGGTCACAACTGTGAAGCAGAGCTCCTTCTACAGATCTCGAGTCTGTGTGTGGCTCTGTTATCCTGCTCTTTATTTTGAACTTTTATGTCACCAATAACCCGTGAGATCACACAGATGAGCCTTATCTTGGGATAAGGCTGACTGCCAAAACGCATTTTCCTTCTTTGGTTTATTGCTTCCATTTGGGGTTTCTCTAGAAAAATCTCCATATGACAGCTCGGTCAGGTAGAGCCTCCATCTAGATTTCCAGAAATATGGTTAAAGGGTCTCAGTATATCATATGGTGTCCGGTATGGGGCAGATTTTAGTTTAAATATCACAGAAATCTCTTAACATAGAAAAGACCCCCAGGAGCCACAGAACAAGGAGAGAAGTATAAACACTCACATATTCTATTAGGCTCCCTCCAGGTGGTCAAGATATTTGAGAGAGCTACCGGACAAGTACTGCTCACGGACACTAGGTGTATATTTCCTGAACAACCCTCAGAAGGAGCAGAGGAGGGGTTGTCAGGACCCAGATTTCCTGATCTGTAATAGAGTAGCACCAGCTTTCAGAGATGGAAGCCATGGGGAGTGCTTCACTTCCTTCTCCATATAGCATACTGTTAGCACATCCCCTTCTGGGTGGTTCTGCATTCAAATGACTGAACTTAAGAAATATTAAACCAGGGAACTCTTAAACTGCTATTATCCACAAGGCAATCCTCAAAAATGGGTATGTCCATTCTTGGCTGGTATCTCAACTATGCCCAGGAGAGAAGGGGGGGGGGGAGAGAGAGAGAGAGAGAGAGAGAGAGAGAGAGAGAGAGAGAGAGAGAGAGAGAGAGAGAGAGAGAGACAGACAGACAGACAGACAGATAGACAGACAGATAGACAGACAGACAGATGGAGACAGAAAGACAGAGAGAGACAGAGAGAGAAAGAGAGACAGAGAGAGAGACAGAGACAGAGAGAGACACAGAGAGACAGAGAGAGACACAGAGAGAGAGAGACAGAGAGTGTGTGTGTGTCAATCAAACTGATTTGAGTAGATTCATCTAATTAATCATGGCATACCTTGATGAAAAGATCATAGGACATAGGACTATGGAATAGAGGGATAGAGGTGGAAGGAAACTTGGAGGTCACTGAATCCAACCCTCTCATTTGTAGATGAGGAAACATAGGTATGAACTGACTACAAGAGTCATATAATAGGTGCTTGAGTCAAAATTTTACTCAGGATTTTCTGATTCCAAATCCTGCTATGCCACCTAGTCATCCAACTCCTCATCCAGGCCTTACCACTGTCTATTTCTATGTCCATTCATTTCTATCTAGTATCTCTCTCTAGGCTTAGTGTTATTGATCTAGAGTCAGAGTTCAAACTGTGAGTCTGCTATTTACTGTTCAAATCACCTTGAGAAAATCTCTTCCCCTGTTCTTCAACTTACTTCTCTGTGAAATGGGTATCTTAGACAAAATAATCCTGAAACTTCCTTTCAGCTCTGTATCTTATAATTCTTCATCAAATCTATGGCTCAGTGATAATTTCAATTACATAGAATTAAAAAAATTAGTTATATTGAAATATCCTGGTAGCACTACCCTTCCCTCCCCTCTCCCCATTAAAGAAAGCATCATTTGACATAAAAGACATACATATATAAAACTATGTCTCATTTCTATTTATCGATTTTTCTTGGGAGGAGAATTTTAAATTTTTTACACGAACAAAGTCAATATAGCTTAAATAAGAAGAAACGGCACTGGTTAGGGAAATTTTTGAATCAAATATCTTTGATAGGGATCTGCTATCAAAGATTGATAGAGAATAAACACAAATATATGAGAATAAAATCCACTATTCAGAAGATGTATGGTTAAAGAATACAAATAGTATTCAAAAGAATTGCAAAGTAAAGTATTAACCATCATCTGAAATATTGCACTAAATCACTAATCATAAATCATAAATCAAAACATTTCCTGTGTTTTAATTCCCATTCAGCAAAATGGCAAAAATGACAAAGAACATGGAAATGGTACATCTTGGAGAAGCTGTAGGAAGAGAGCACACGTATAGTCTTGGAGGACTGCAAACTGGCCCAACTATTCTAGGAAGAATGAAAAAAAAAGTGGCATTCATTTTAACTTTACCTTGGAATATGACATGAGATATAGCAACCACCATAGAAGGAACAAATGGAATCCCAATGCACATTAAAGCATATTATTCTTTACTTTATTTCCTCTGTGAATTTTTCTCCAGTTTAAGGAATCTTTTTTCACAAGACAAATATAGAATTAGATACTGTATGGTAATATATGTCAACCTAGATCATATTATCTGCTCTCTTGGAGGAGGAGGGGTGGGAGGAAGAGAGAGAACATGGACCATCAAGCTGCACCCCTCATTTTATTAATGAGGAAACTGAGGTTCAAGGGAGTGAAGTGATTCCCCCAAGGTCACATAGGTAGTCAGGATCAGAGGTTGGACTGAATCTTTTTTCTCTGACATCAGAACCAATGGGCTTTCCACTGTATGACTGACTTTTGTTTGGTAATGAATATCACATAAAAACAAATGGCTTGGGCAAAATTAATTTTTTAAAATAAAGAATGCCCCAAAAGACTTCCAGCTATTTGTCAGATCTGACTGACCAGAGTCTGACCAGAGGCAAATGAGACAGAGTTGAGTTATTCATGCAATAGAGCTTTATTTGGAGGAAAGGACAGGCAGAGGGGAATAGGAAACTGATTTCAGTGGAGGAGCAGGGAAGAGGAAGAGAGAGTGGGGGGGGGGGTGCCCTGAAGCCTGTGGATGGCTAGGGGTCTCCACCTGGGTGGAGAAGGGGGCAATCTTTTATCAGGTGGTGGTCTGGCATGAGGTAACCTGGATTGGCTCTATTGGTCAAATTGGGGTGCTTGTGTCCAGTTGAATGGATAGCCCTAAGGGGGTTGGGAACCTTGGGGTTTTTTTTGGGGGGGGGGGAGTTCTCAGGCCTGCTGGTCAGTGATGCAGGAGGTCATTTGTCTAGGCCTGACAGCAAAATCTTGATGTTCTGCCAGGTTTTATTGGGGTTTTTCTCATGGTTTGAACAGGTGCTGGCGTGTGTGTGCACTACTGGTCTTGGCAGTGATTCGGGAAGGGGAGGGCTTTGGCTCCAGGATCTATCACTATGGACTTATACATTCTTGCCTTTTTTAATTAAATTTTTATTTTTAATTAATTTATTTTATTTTTATTTATTTTTCTTGCCTTTTTATATTAAATTTTTATAATAATCATCTCCATATGGATTGAGGACATCCTTGACACAGGCATTAGGAAAAACAGGTTCTTCTAAGAGATGCCCAGAGTCCAAGACATGTTTCCTATCACACAATTGGCTGAAATATGTAGCAAATATAAGAGCCTAGTGTTCTTATTGTCTAATGATTACAGGAAAGTTTTTGATGGAGTAAAGCCCTGCCTGAAAGGCTCTCCTCTGAAAGAGTGTTTACCACGAATTCATGAAAATGATTCAAGACCGAAGAGTAGAAAGCAGCAGAGATGCAAGAGTCTAATTTGGAGAAATGGATTCCTTATGAACGGTAAAATGTTCCAAGTTCTCTTATGATGATATTTCCATTAAAAGGAGACAGGTTGTTTAACTTTTTGTCTGTGTATTCCTAGTACCTAGGAATTGTGCATGAGAAGGTGCATGGTATGCAGTTGACATTTACGCATTTGATGATTTCTTGAAATATAGCTGTTGCTTAGATTATGACAAATTAATTGGACAACATAATTTATCCATCAATATATACACAGACGGGGAAGGGGAAGGGTTTTTCTAGTGCCGTAGCTCACATACTCCCACCAATATGATCCCTCCCTAATTAAGAGTTGATATCAATTAACCAAACAGATTAATTAACTTTAAAAAGAGGCTATTTATTAAGGTAGCATAATAGCAAGAATTGGTACAAAACATTCCCCCAAGTCTGTGAACCCCTTTTCCTCTAGTATATGTAGAGTCTAGGAAAAATTGGATGCTAATATATGCATTTACTTTGGAGTTCCATTGGATTGTTTTACTTGGATACTTTTTTCTCTTGATTTTGTGACTATTTTTAAAAATTAATTATCGTATGTATTAATGTTATTCTCTTCTCTTTTGTCTCTTTATATATTTTCCTTATTTTCTTTATATTTCCAATATTTGTAATTTTTAATAACATAATACAATCCATTACATTCAAATATCACAATCTAGTCAGCCATTCCTCCCATTCATTGCATTTGTGCAATTTGTAGTTATTTTGCCAGACAAATGAATCTTCCACTAATATTTTTATACCTATAATAGCTTCTTACCCTCTGAACAATGCCTTTAGAGCCTAACCTTAGCAATGGGATCTCTGGGTCAGTGGGCATAAATAGCTTTATAGCTCTTAATGTATAGTTCCATCTTGTTTTAAAAAAATCATAGCTACTCCAGTAATATAATATTAGATCTGTTTCTCCATGTTCCTATAAGCATTTAATTCAACTATTTTAGTCTGTCTGGTTCTCAGTTAACATACATTACCAGGACAATATTTTGCTTCATTGGTCCTCAGGTAGCAGACATAATCTATTGCCAGGACCATACTTTTTCCAAAACAAGACTTTCCAGGTTGGTCATAGCCAGTGGAACATTTGTTCCAGTGCCACAACCTCTTAAAGATGCCTCCATACTATGCTGAGTATTGAAGTAAGAATTCTGCAGAACATTTACAGTCTAATTTTTCCTCAATCTCTCTCATTTGTTTTTTGAAGTCTTTTTTGAGTTCTTCCAAAAGGCCTTCTTGAGCTTGTGGCCATTTATTGTATTACTTTGCAGTTTTTGAAGTAGGTATTTTAAAATCACTGTCCTCTGAGTTTGAGGCAAAATCTTCTGTCCCCATAATAGCGATCAATAGTTGGAATTTTTCCTCCTTTGAATCCTCACTTTTATTTATTTATTTTAAAAATTTTAGTAGCCAGGTCAATAGACTTCATTATTGGTTTTTTTTTTTCTAGTCACATGTTTCTTATTATGCTGATGTATGCTATTTCAGGTCTCAGGATTTTTTTTTTTGGTTTGTTTTTTTCCTGGGTCCTATTTAGTGATTGTGATTTTTATGTCCAGAATCAGATATCCCCACTTAAATCCCACTCCATGATTAAGGCAATTCTGCTACTTGAACTTCAGGTAGCCAGTTTGACTCCCCTTGTGGCAACAATCAGGGATTCAACTCTCCTGGGAAGGACTCCAGTGGACAGTTCCCTAGTCCCTCAGCAAACTCCCTCACCAGTGCCCACTCCTTCCATATCCCTCCTCTCCTATCACTGCAGCCCCAGACAGAGCAGGTATCCAGTTCACATTTTTCCTGACTCTATAGCCCCTCATTTGTTAGCAATAGGGCTTGATTTCCTGCCCTTAGGGCCTGGGACCCCTTCCCAGCCTTCAGTTCAGCTGGGGTCTCCTTAGCAGAGGCTTATGCAGACTCAGCTACTCCTAAGCCTCACCCGTGGATTCAGATTCTGTTGGTATCCCCAGGATGCAGGCTCCGAGAACTCAGCAAACAAGGGGAAATTCCTAATCCTTCCTTCTGGGACTGCTCTGTGGATTCCCTCTGTTTGCTCTCTTCCTGTGCCCAGGGTGGTAGAATTGAGGCTGGGCAAGTTAGAAAACTTTCTCTGTCTTAGTCCTTAACGGTTCAGCATCATTCCAGACTCCTATCTGTTTTTGCCTCTTTTAGGGATAATTTTATAGAGTGATTTTTGGGTCGGTTGTGGGAGGTTTTAGGAGGGTAAGAAAGCTTCAGACCCCAGCCCGCCATCTTCCTACAATTCCTGGCCAATAGATATTTTCCACACTCACACACACACACACACACACACAGAGCTAGTATAGAGGTTCTCTGGGCACTGCCAGGCCAAAGTCACAGGACTGGGGACCTTCACCTTTCCCTATCTTTTCCTTGTTTAAACACTTTGCCGTGGGTTCATGGATCTGCCTTTGATGTTCTCCTCAATAAAGAAATTAGAGTCCCTCTGTTTTAATTCCAACCCCATCTCAGGTTCTTGAGGGAAAGGAAGAGAAAGGAATAAACATGTAGCGACTTCCTCTCATGCCAGGCATGGTGCTAAGCACTTTTAGTCATATTAACGATCCTTCCCTCTCTTCCCTTCTCTATAGCAACTTTCCCTCTTTCAGCTGGTCTGGACCCTGGTCCCCAAGAGGCTCAGGTGACCATGAAAGCTAGAAGGTGCCTGCTGCCTTTTAAGGTCTCTTAAAGCCTGGACCAAAGGAAACGAGACACAACCAGAAGGTGACCTGAATTGGACACAGACTGGCCTGGGAGGGATGCCCTAGCTTGGCTGGGACTCCTTCCACCCATACTCCAGTGCTCAGAGGATAATTCTGACCTCTTGAGGCTGGCAGGGAGAAAAGGATCCGTTCTTTGTGTCTATGCAGAGGGGCAGCTGAAGCAGCAGAAAGCAGTCAGAGAATGTGTGCATCTGCTCTGGTGTGGCAAGTTTGGAAGGAAATCTCCATCGTGCATCTCCACGAGGAAGGACCACTGCCTCACACACGCACCAGGACATACGGACAGTCAGTGATTTCAGTCCGGAATTAAGCAGGAGGAAGAAAGGAGGCTGGATTACCTTCAGGAGACTGCAAGTTTCCTTTAATAACCTGAAACCTTTTTCCCTCTAGAGACAAAGACCTCTATTTTTTATTATTAATATTCTACCAGTCTTGCCACGTGGCTCTGAGTCATGGAACACAACACGCTCTGAGGAATTAAAAAGGAAAATAAGGTGAAGAGTAATGGAGAAGTGCATGGTGGGTGTAAGCAGGTCACAACCTTAACAAATAGCAAAATGTACCATCAGGGAAATGGGCTAATCATATAAGGACAAGTTAACTAGAAGCAATACTCCTGAAGGATTTATGGGAAAGGATGCTATCCACATTGAGAGAGAGAACTAGAGGAGTAGAAATGCAAAAGAAGATCATATGACATCACTTAGCTACCATCTTTCGGTATGTGATTTGGGGTTTTTAGGCTTTAAAAATTGCTCAATAGCAAAAATGAATAATATGGAAATAGGCATCAAGTGACATTTGTACTACCCAGTGGAATTGCTTGTTGGCCCTGGGAGAGGGGAGGAGAGAGGGGAGGGGAAGAAAAATGAATCATGGAAACATGGAACAATATTTAAAATTAAATCTTTAAAAATAAATAAATAAAAGGAGAAGTTAGTGAGGAGAACAGATGACTAGTGGAGAACTGAAGTGAATCTTCTGGTGTATTCTTAAGGTCATGAGAAATGGAGGGAAAGACCAGCATTTTGAATGTCTTCTTGTGCTGAGGGATATGGATCAGAATACCAAGATGGAAAGGCATGCATCCCAACTGATGACATCAGAGGTCCATTTAGGGATCTGAATATGGCTACCTGGGCTTTTAGACCCTCCACCCCACATACTCATACTGATAAAGAGACTCTAAGGAGCATTAAAGGGCAGACATTGGTTTAGCTGTGCATCTTTTCCCCACCCTACCCTCCTCTTCAGCATAATGCTTTGCATGTACAAGGATGCGTCTCCCATAATTTTTCCTCAATCAATGGGTGATGTGAAAGTCCTGCTCAAAAGAGGAGAATCAGAAATAGAAACAGCATCTTTGGTTTTTTTTTTTCACTCTTCGATTACCAAAGACACAAGGGATAAGCATTAATGTACAGGTCACTATGTTGGGGCACTCACTCTTTTGTTCACTCAGTATTTCACCTCATACCTTTCAATTCAGTTCAATTCAATAGAAATGATTGTTGTATTTTGTCCTAAGATTTTACTGAATCCATTGCTATAACCCTGTAGTTTGAGCTTTTAAAAATATGATTATCATAATTCCCCCCCTCCTAATGCTGTTATCCTTATCTGCTTAATCTAAATCTAGCTTGCTCTCAATTTATTTTGCATATATTGCTGAGGCCTTATGCTAGAATTTTATTCAGATTTTTATACCTCAGTATTCATTAGTGATACTGGTCCAGTGTTACCTTTCTTTGCATTATTGTTCTGAGGGCTAGATATTAAGACAAGGTCTATAAAAAGGGAATTGGGTAAAACATTTTCTTTCTCAATTGTTGAGAATAATTTATGTAGCAGAGATATTGACTTCTTTGTAAATTTTTGATAGAATTTACTTGTAAATCCAACTTAATCCATTTTCCCTCCTCTGGCAGTCTTTATCTAGTAAAAGAAACTGGACTCATTATTTCTTTAATGTACAGAATTCTCAGTTGAGGGGACTCATGTAGGTTTATTCCTTCTCTACAAGTTATGATCTTAGAAAGAGTTGCCTAGAGCAGAGATGTCAAACTCTGCAGCCCATAAAATGCTCCAGTGTGTCTGAACCTTATTAAAATATAATTGGGAAATATTTAACAGAATGAATAAAAATAAGAGACAAACAGATAATGTTGATTTATAATTTTCCAAGCCAATATGCAGTATCTAGGGTTTACTTTTATTTGAGTTTGAGAAGAGAGATATGTCAGAAATAGGCTGAAACCAGGATTTCTTGGCTACAAAGATAGCTCTCTCAACTATGGTACACTTCTTCTTTAGTGTATTCATTTTTATTTTTCTGTGACTAGGTTTTTTAAGATCTCTATTTTGTATTCTCATAATTTAGGTATTTTATACAACATTATATATAAGATATTTTGTATTTTATATATACATTATATTTTTAGACCATCCTCCATTTTCTTTTTATTTTCAGTTTTGCTAAACATACTAGCACCATAACATTCTGATAATTATTTTTTATTTCTTTCATTATTGTAATTTCATTTTGATTGGGCCAACTAAATTGATTCTGTTCAAGATTGTTGAATTTTTTTTAAAGAAATTAGCTTTTAGATTTATCACTTATTTTTGTTTTCCATTTTATCTATTCCTCCTCTACGTCTCAATGTTTCTACTTCTGTATTAATTTTAGGGGTTATTTGTTGATAATTCAGTTAATTTGATTTCAACAAGCATTTATTAAAACCAAATATTTTTGAGAGACTGCTAGGCTTCAAGAATATAAAGTTAAAAGAAAAAGAACATGAAACAACTCTTGCCTTCATGGAACTTAACTTCTATTGGAGAAATACAAGACTGACAAACAGTATATACAAAGTAATTTCAAAATGGAGAAAGGGCTCAAACCAGAAAGTTTTGGGAAAGGATTCTTAAAGGTGGTGGTAGTTGAACTAGGCTAAAGGAAAGAAAGAAAGAGCTAACATTTCTATAGGGCTAAATAAAAGCCTGCAAGTCACTTTACAGGTATTGCTATATTTGACCTGCAGAACTTTCCTGTGAGGCTTTAGGCATTACTACTACTACTACTACTACTACTATTATTATTATCTCTGTTTTGTAGAAGAGGAAATTCAAGCAAAAATGGTTCAATCATTCACCCAGAATTCCACTGCAAGGAAATGTCACCTCTCCTGGATTCCAAAAGCTAGTGCCCACCTACTAGTCCCTCTGGTCCCTAATCTCTATAAACCAGTCATAGAGGAATTAAGACCAGATGCTCAGGGTGGTTAAGGACTATAGTCATCAGGGATATAGAAACAGAAATAAGAATTTAAATATCACATCAATATGTACTCTGGCTTATACTCTCAGGGAGCTAGATATTGGCAGTTAGTCTTGCCCATGGATGCATATATAAAAACAAAAAGGAAGGAAGGGAGAGAGAGACAGAGACAGAGAGAGAGAAAGAGAGAGAGAGATAGAGAGAGAGAGAGAGAGAGAGAGAGAGAGACAGAGAGAGAGAGAGAGAGAGAGAGGAAAGAAGGAATGAAGGATTGAAGGAAGGAAGAAAGAAAAATTTAAAAGCGAATTGAACCTTTTTGTTGTTGGTGGTTTGTGCTCAAAGACTCCAGAAGTGGATAAAATATTTAAAGTCAAAATAACTCAAAGATTCATTTCTTTGGAAGGAGTCTGTCCCTCTTGTCCTCCCAGACACCTGGATAGAAGACGAACTAATGACAAAAATGATTACATACTTGAAAACACGATGTGACTCACAACCATTAACAAGATTATACTCTGCATGTAGAAATGGGTTTGACTTTTTCTGGGAGAAGGAAAGCTATTGGGCTACTCTTATTGTTCTGAAGCACATCACCAGATTAAAGAGCGTATGAGAGATACAAAAAATACAATGCTACATAATTGTTAATGACATAACTAAGACTCCTGTTGACATGTTTTTCTCACAGGAACAGAATGGCTCAGAGGAAAGTGGGGGAGGGCATGCCCCAAATCATCCCTAGTTTTGAAGGGGGGGGGAGGATGGCATGTTAAACAGGTCCCTTCCTTTCCAGATGACTCACAAATTGGACCCAATACTATACTCACCCTTACATTGGCAAGGCTCCCCCTTATCTCTATAGTTTTGACTAATGGATACTGACTGCCCTCTAGAAAAGCCACCCTTTTTGCAGATGGAGAATGTGTCAGCAATGGGATTACATAGCAGGAGTTGCTGGCTTTCAGCCCTCCCCTCAATGCTCTGGCATTCCAAGTTCTTGGCACTGGCCTCAATCGTGCTGTTAGTGGATGTGAGATGAGTTGTAGAGTAACAATGGCAACTAGTTCCATCAGAATGATGCTTGGATTCTGTTGGAATTAACTGGAGTGAGCCCAGAATCCCATTAGCTGAATACCAGGTCTCCTGCCACCATGGAATGGAAGCAACAGGTTAAGGCGGCAGGCTCATGGGAGAATAGATTTTAGAGATGGAAGGGACCCTCAGTGGCCATCAGGTTCTACCTTTTCCTTTTATAGTTGAGGAACTGAGCACCAGAGAAATGAGTGAATGCATATGTCCAAGTCTCATAGCCAGTAAGTGTTGCAGGCAGAACCTTGGCCAAGTGGACAGTGGCTTTGGATTTAAAGGATCTGAGTTCAAATCCAGATTCAGATACTTATTTTTTTCTATGGCTTTGACTAAATCTCTCATCCTCTGTGGATTCAATTTTCTCATCAGTCAAATAAGGTTGGCCGCTGAGATACCTTCCAGCTCTAAATCTTGAACATCTAAATTTTGACCATTGCAGTTCTAACTTGCTATAAGAAAATGGAATTCTGATTCTAAGGATAAGGTTACTTCATAGAGCTCCTCTTTTCTTCTATGAGAGGAAAAGACCACCAGGTTCAGTTTGGAGAAGAGAATACAGAACGGACCATCATAGCTGTCTTAAAACAGTTGAAGAGGGGGCAGCTGGGTAGCTCAGTGGATTGAGAGCTAAGCCTAGAGATGGGAGGTCCTAGGTTCAAATTTGGCCTCAGACACTTCCCAGTTGTGTGACCCTGGGCAAGTCACTTGACCCCCATTGCCTAGCCCTTACCACTCTTCTGCCTTGGAGCCAATACACAGTATTGACTCCAAGATGGAAGGTAAGGGTTTTAAAAAAAAACAAAACAGTTGAAGAGCTCTCTGGAGGAAGAGATGAGACTTCTGGTGCTTGTTCCCAACAGGTAGAATTAGAAGTCATTGGCCAGAGGTTACAAAGGGACACGATGTCAAGGAAAACCTCCAAACAATTGGAGCATTCCTAAAGTAGAATGAGCTAGGTAATGAACTCCCCCTAATGGGAGGTCTTCCAGGAAAGGCTCCAGAACTCACTTGTTAGTTATGATATTGGTGAAATTGGTTGGACTAGGTAGCCTCTTCCAGCTCTGATTGCTTCCTTTCTGGGAGGAAAGATATTAAATGATCGTTTTAGAACTGGAAGGATCACAGGGGACATCAAATCTAGATGCCTCTCCTTTAGAACAGGATATTGAGGCTGGGAGAGGTTAGGTGACTTGCCCAGGGTCACACTGCTCCGGAAGGACTGGAACATAGGGAAAAGGAAATAAGTTTCCTCCAACTTTCAGGCACTGGCAAGTCTCCACCCAAAAGCTTTCCGGTCAGTCCAGGCATAGCGCAGTCCAAATCTGTTGCTCACCAGTCGCCCACATCCCGCCCCAAGTTCTGGGTGGCCCATCTGGCTGTCCCAGGGTGTGTTGGCTGCGGATTTTCCCGGAGTTTCTCGTCCCAGACGCTCCACTGCGCAGCATCGCGTAGAGTCCCACAAATCATCGTCTTCCCAGCCTGGCGGGCTCCTTTGTGCAATAGCATCTTCCAGTACGGTACGGTGCGGTGCGATGCGGTGCCGTGCTCTGAGCCTGCTCCCCTCCCCACTCACTGCCTGCTTCCCCAGGCCTGCTCCCCCCCTAGCAGTAGCGCTTTGCCCGCAGGCTTTGTGCAGCCGCCCCGAGGGAAGGGATGAGGAGGGGAGGCGGGGGAAGGTTTCGCGAGCCCAGGACCACAATCCCAGCAGATGCCTAGCGAGGGGCAGCCACGCTGGGAAGAGGGGCGGCGGATGCAAGAGAGCGCGGGCGGCTAGGGGAGGGTGCGTGGAGCTCCCCCCGCTGAAATTATGAATGGGGGGGGTCATGCTGGGGGAGGGGAGCCAACGGGGAAGAGGACAGAGGTGTGCAGAGCCCATGGGGAAGAGCGGGTGGGGTGCCAGGGCTCCCGTGGGCTCGCTCTGGGTAAGGAAGAACAGCGGCCCCTCCCTGGCAGCTGCCCCGGGCTGGCACAGGTCCCCAGGGGGCGGGAGGCTCGGGAGGCGGAGACGGACTGGACTAGCAAGCTCGCGGCGGGAGCCTGAACTGACAGGTGGTGGCCAGTCCCGGTGCAGCCCCCTGGCCGGCAGATAGGCTACATTGTCATTCCCCGTACCAGGAGGACTGCGCGCCTCCGGGCCAGGGAGTGCCCGGCCAGGCGGGAGAGGGGCCTGGGGACGAGCAGCAGGGGGCTCGTGGGAGGCAGACCCTGGGTTCCAGGGGGAGAAGCTAGAGGCTCCGCGCCGGAGGGGAGGTGGGGGAGAACAGTGCAGCAGCGCGCGGCGGTCGCCTGCCTCGGCTTTTCTCTTCTCCAGCCTCCCCGCCGGCCTGTCTTCCTGCCTGCCTGCCTGCCTGCCTGCGGTCCGCGCCCCTCCCGTGGGCAGCGGGCAGTCAGTCCCGGCCCCCGCGCGCTTCCGTCCCCACCTCCTTTCCTCTCCTCCCCCCTTCCCCACCCCCAGCCGGGCTTCACAAGCGAGCGCCGCCCGAGCCCCGCACTGCCCTCCCGGGCTCTGCTCTTCCCCAGCCCCAGGAGGACCGAAGCAGCCGCCGCTGCACCGGCCCCGGGCCGGGAGGAGCTGCAGCAGCCGCAGCATCGGGAGCAGCATCGGAGAAATAGAGAGAGAGAGGGAGAGCAGCCCGGAACGTCCAAGAGGAAGAGGGAGAGAGCGCAGCGCTGCGGCCAGCCCGCGGGGGTTCCAGGTAAGTAAGCGCTGCTCAAGCTGCCCGGGGTGGCTGCCCCCTCTTTCCTTCCGCAGCTGCCAGCCCTCGTAAGTACACAGTGTGCGTGCCCAAAGGGGGGAGTGGAGCATCCTGGGGCAAGAGCTAAAGGTTTGAGCTTAGGGCTGAGTACGTAGACAATCCACAGCCACCCAAGGGACGCTTGGCACCCACCGAGGTAGCCCTTTGCAGTTGTTACTCTACCCCAGGGCTATCCATCTCCCCTTGATCCCTCCTCCGCCCCAATTCCCCCTCCCCAGTGCATTTTTGCTCCTCTAATTTCTGGGCAGGCAAATCCCAAAGGGAGGAGGACCCAGACCCCCCCCCCCACGTACCCCAAATGACCATGGGATCAGCCAGAGTGGGAGACGTAGATGACTTTGAAAAGCCGAGATAGGATTGGGGGTCCCGATTACACAGGGGCCTTGGGAGGAGTGAGCCCTGCAAGGAGCAGAAAGTCCCAAGGAGTTTGCAGAAACAGCCTGAGACTGGTTCTGTCTTTGGGACTCCTCAGGTGGGACTGACTCTCTCCCCTAACCTTCAAGGTCCGCCACTGGGAACTAAGAAGCTCCTTGGGCTTTCCTGGTGAGGGGCGCCCTGGTGCTGCTCAGGTGCTGGCAGCGCTGGCTGGCTCCTCACGTGGCTGCTTCCTCTTCTCTTTTTCAAGGAGCCAAGCCAGGATCTTCTCAGACCTTGCAGTCCTCCAGCTGCCCAATTCCTGGGCTGCTTGGAAGCAGATGAAGAAGGGTAAGTGAAGAATGGCCATTCAAATATCGGGAGTTATGCTATTAGACTTCAGGAAGATTTGTGGCTCACAATCAGTGTTTGTTACAGTGCCAGCTTTCTGGAATGGAAGCTTAGCACAATGCCTGGAACACAGTAGGCGATTAATAAACATTTATTGACTAATTGAGGCCAGCTAGGTGCTGCCATGCTTTGAGCCAGGAAGACATCTGACTGGTTCCAAACTGGCCTCAGACACCTAGTAGCTGTGTGACCCTGGGCAAGTCACTTTACCCCATTGGCCTCAGTTTCCTGAGCTATAAGATGAGCTGGAGAAGGAAATGGCAAATCACTTCACTATCTTCCCCAAGGAAACTCTAAATGAGGTCAGGAAAACATGGGACACAACTGAACAACAATTGACTGACTGATTGGATGGATTCTCCTTTAAGGAAGGTACAAAAGTGGGCATTGTTTTTATGTTTTTTTTTATTATTCTGTAATTGAAAATTTTTATTTAATTAATTTAGAATATTTTTCCATGGTTATGTGGGCATTGTTTTTAAACACTGGTTTGACTTGAGACTTTTAAAAATGATTTTTTTTCTTTAAAGGTGAAGCCATCCTACCACATATTAAGTATCCTTCTTTCTACTACTCTGAGTGCCAAGCACTAGGTGGCTGGCAGCTTTTCTAGTGTTGGTAGTTTCCAGCTGTGGGAAACTTCTGGATAGTATAAGAATAAATAAAACTGGACAATTTAAGGCTCCCCAAGGCTCTGATACCTTCCTAGTAATCAAGCCTCCCCCCTCCAAAACTGTTTTCATTTTTTGAGGCTAATTGTTATTCTATTTACATTCATGCCCATAACCCAGGAGATGCTTAGTAATTGCTTGTCATTGACAAAAAAAGAAAAGTCCAGGGACTTCAAAGGAGGAATGAAAAATATTTATTTAGTACCCAGGATGTGCCAAGCATAGGATTTTCCTGTATAGGCAGAGACTGGACCAGAATGGCTGAAAACTCCTGAATAAGAATTGGCAGATAGGTGGAAGTTAGAGCTTACCAGATAGTTGTCTGCTCCTTTCTTGGTAAACTGGGTCAGTGATAAAGCTCATGTGGGGGAATCATATCAAAACCCAGGAATTGCCAGGACTTGGATAAGAGCTGCATAGACTTTCTCTATCCCTTGTCAGTCACCACCATGTGAGGACACATTTTAAGCTGGAAGAGACCAGTCCATCTCCTTCATTTTACAGATGAGGAAACCTGGTTCCATAGAGAAGTAAAAGACAAACCACTCCCATATCTGTGCCAAGAAAGTTCCCTGGACAGTATGGTCCATGGGGTCATAAAGAGTCAGAATCACAGAGAAGAAAATACTTGTCCAAGGCCATCCAGTTAGTAAGGTAGCAAAACCAGGAATCAAATCCCAATTCTCTGATTCCAAATCAAGCACTCATCCCTCCAGGGTGTCTCTTCTATCACTGCTCCTTTCAGTTTGCTCTCTCTCTGTGCCTCTCTTTTCCCCACTGCCACTCCCTTCTGAAGCTCTTTGCCTCCCTTTATTGCTGACATATCAGAGAGGAGAGTGGAGGGATTTCTATGTACACACAACCTTTTTAGAATTGGGAGTTCATGAATGTTGATATTTGGTAATGAGTGAGTCCAACATGGGCTGACCATTGGGCGCCATGAACTTGGAGAAAATTTTTGGGATTAGACAGATTTTCAGGGACAGCTCTACAACCATTTTCAGCTCTGAAGAAGCTACAGAAGAAAGAGGCCATCACCCTTTTTCCCTTAGATATTTGGAGAGGGGGGAGATGGCATGGGCATTGCATCCCCAGAAACTCAGGCAAACCATTATAGGGGAAATTCCTCTGCTCTCTTAAGCCCTCATGACTCTTAACCTAAAACACCAGACCTTGGAGATTACTCTCCTTTGATTGCCCCATTGAATTGAGTTGGAAGAATATAACAATCCCAGAATGGAGGCATTGAGGGGGCAACCTCCAGGTTGTTCTACTTATGCTGTCTTGCTGGCCAAGGATTTAATGCTATTAATAAATCTCTTTCTTGATCTTTAAGTGGGGATTTTGGAGTCTTGCAAGCTTGCAAGGGGTACCAAATCCAAGGAGTACACCACCAATGACCCCCACAACAACCAGAGAGGCCAGGGCAGGTGGCATGACATTTGAGAATTGTTGACCAAGGAAAGGATCTGGGGGAAGCTTAGGTTTGGAAAAGCCAGCATGGGAAGCTGAGTAGCTCTTTTTTGCTTCTGTACCTGTCTCTGGGCTGGTGCTCTAAGCTCTTATCTCTTGATCTCTGACAAGTGGAGGATGAGAGGGAACTATAGGCTGCAATGGGGGATTGGATTTTTTCCTTAAATTAGAAAGACTGGAAACCTTGCTTCTCTTTTTCTCTTTACTAATAAATGCTTATAAATCTAAGAAAAAAACATTTTAGACAAAACATTTACAAATGAATTCCATGGAATAATCACAATTAGTAGGCATGATCCTGAGAGAGATTCCAACACTGGAGAAAATCTGGGTTGCAGAACTATCCCCAGTTCATATTTGCTTTTCTTTGGGTTTGGGGACAAGAGGTACCAGCAAAGAAAATCTTGACCTCACTTGGAAGAGCCTCCTGAAATCAGTCCCAGGAGGTAATGGCAACCATCACAGCCTTTCCTCCTCCCTGCCAAATGAGGGTCTATATATGCATATGCAGAATGTCGGGGAAGGTTGGTGCTTCTGGCTAAGTGTTTGAGTCCAGAGAAGATGGATGGATGGATGGATAGATAGATGGATGGATAGATAGATGATTGATAGATGGATGGATGGATAGAGAGATGGATAGATAGATAGGTGGATAGATGATTGATAGATGATAGAGAGATAGATGGATGGATGGATAGAGAGATGGATAGATAGATAGATGATTGATAGACAGATAGATGAGAGAAAGAGATAGATAGATAGATAGATAGATAGGTAGATAGGTAGGTAGATAGAATTCATTTTTATTCCTTGTCTATTCATACTGTTGTCATTCTCATTCTCTTAAGATCAGGTATTCTCTTCCATAAACATAGAGCTGGTCTCAGTCAACCCATGAGAAAACACAGAATGTCAGTTGGGTAGATCCTGCTTGTGGAAGTCTGGACAACTGGATGAATGACTGTTCAGACTAACAAATATTTCTCAAGTGCCCAGTGCTGTCAGTCAGTCATCTTTTATTGAGTATCTGCTGCATGCCAGGCACTGTGCTAAGCTATGGTTTCATGCTCAGGTCAGTGGGACTGTTCTATGATTTTAGAATTCCTTCCCATGTGTCTATGATGGCTCTGCCCTGATTAGGGGCATTTATACCCCTAATCGCTAGTTGCCTATTTCTGCCACGTTGTCTTCATCATTTCTTTAGGGAGACTGAAGACCTCACGTGCTTCTTATTGATAGCTCTAGGTTTAGTTATGTCTGGATGTCATATTCATTGGGTTATAGCTGAGCTTGGCTCTGCTCTGAAATACTGCTGGTGAGTTGGGGGATCTTTAAATTATGTTTCCCTCCTATTTCACGCTGGCATTCAAAGAGTTTCCTCTTGTCCCTCACCTTTTTCACTCTGCTCCATAAATTTGCCTTGATTTCTTCTTAGAACCCCTCCCTGAAACTAGAGCCCAGAACGCAGCATGTTCCGGAGTGGCTTTTTTTTCTTTTTTTTTTTTTGGTGCTGTTGATTGGGAATCTGTGTCAGGCTGACTGTACCAACATTTCTCATCAATTATTCCTGCTGGGTGAAGGCATTGACAATTGGAAAACATGCCCATTGTGCTGTATAGAGAGGCACAATTTGTCATCTCTTCTGGGTTGTTGAGCTGTGTGGCTCCATCTAACACAGCACACATATTCTGATCTACTGCACAGAAAGCAGCCTATTTCTGACTTGGAAAAAATAAATCAGGACTGTCTTCTTACATTATAACTCTTAGGCTTTCTTTATTGCTCATAGTTCTAAAGGAAAGACATTTCCTGGATGAGTTATCACCAGTAGTTTCCTTAAATGTTGGAGTCATGATATTTGCATGTTTATCTGTATCTTCATTCTTGGGGAATCATGGAGTTTGCATGTCTTTCCATCACAGCATACCCAGTAAGAATTTATTCTAGCATTAGTATTCACTAGACATTTAAAATGTCAAATTATTTATTTATTGTTTATTATAGGGCCATAGATTTAAGCTGAGAAGGGACCTTAGAGAGCATTTAGTCATGCCCTGTTATTTGACATTTGTGGAAATCAAAGCCCAGAGACTTGCTAAGGTCACATAGTTTGCAAGTATCAAATGGGATTCAACCCTTGGGTCCTTTGCCTCCAAATAAAGCACAATTCCCAGTGTACCGCACAAACCCACGTTGAATCTCTTTAGTCTCCCCCAAAAAAGGAATTTTTTACCTTGGGTTTATGAATTTTTAAAAATATTTTTGATAACTGCATTTCAATGTAATCAGTTTCCTTTGTTATCCTGTATGTTTGTTTTACGCATTTAAAAACATTATTTTGAGAAGAGTTCTGCAGATTTCATTAAACTGCCAGTGGAATCCATGAAACATAAAAAGAAAAACAGTTAAGAACCCCTAAAGAGGACTAAAGTTAATTATTTGCTTTGTTTTCTATTTTCTTCTTTGCGGTTATATGCATGAATAAATGCCTAATAATAAAAAAATCCCTGTTGACCCCAAGGGATTGGAACACTGTTCTGCTCTGGACCCCTATATCCAGGATCAGACTTTCTTGATGTGAAAGGGTTTAAGCTCACTCTTTCCCACGTTCCTTAGCTATTAAACTACAGTGCTGACACCATGAAAATGGTTTGCCATCTATATCTTAGATCACAGCTCCTGTCTAAACCTTCCCAAAGGCAGGAGTTAGAAAGGTAGTAAATAGAAGATGGGAATCACCTATGGAGCAGGTCTTTATTTTCTATACTCAAAAGAAATTCTAAATGATATATAGTTACACAGATTTAATGAGAATAAAAATGAACTAAGGCTTTTGGGATCCTATGGATTTGGGTCCACTGCCAAAACTACTTAAGGCAAAATTCAGTCACTTAATGTATAACTATAGTTTATTCATCTGGATGACTGATGCTTAAACTACAGTAGAACATAACTGGAATTGCTGTATGTTGCCTTGGTTCTTAGTTGTCCATGTAACTCCTGGCCCCTACCTTTTGGCAAGGCAGACCAGACTTGGGACCATCTTCTTGTTGGTGATTGGCTTCTTTTGGAGTTCCAGTGTAATAGCCTGGGACTCTTCTACAAGTTGCTCATCATCTTCAAGTAAAAGTACTTAGGATATCTTGAAGCCACCCAAGTTTGGGTATATATATATATTTTTAAATTTATTTATTTTATTTTTTATTATAAATTATATAGTATACATATAATATATATAAATACATTATAAATTATAAAAAAATTAATAAAATTTTAATTTATTTTTTATTAATTTTTTTGGGGGAAATTTTATTTAGTCAATTTAGAACATTATTCCTTGGTTATAAGAATTATATTCTTTCCCTCCCTCTCCTCCCCCATCCCTTCCCATAGCTGATGCTCAATTCCATTGGGTATTACATGTGACCTTGATCAGAACCTATTTCCATGTTGTTGGTGTTTGCGTTAGGATGTTCATTTAGAGTCTCCATCCTCAGCCATATCCCCTCGGCCCATGTATTCAAGCAGTTGTTTTTCTTCTGTGTTTCTACTCCAACAAGTGTTTCCTCTGAATGTGGATAGTTTTCTTTCTAGTAGATCCCTCCTAATTGTCCTGGATCATTCATTGCATTACCACTAATGGAGAAGTCCATTACATTCGATTGTTCCACAGTGTATCCGTCTTTGTGTACAATGTTCTTCTGGTTCTGCTCCTTTCGCTCTGCATCACTTCCTGGAGGTTGTTCCAGTTCACATGGAATCCCTCCAGTTCATTATTCCTTTGAGCGCAATCATGTACCACAATGTGTTCAGCCATTCCCCAATTGAAGGGCATCCAGTTTGGGTATATATATCAGGAGAAATGTGTAATCCCCTAACATCAAGAAAGAACAAATAAAAAAGTCCCAGCCTAACTCAGCAGGGGCTTTGTTTGCCAGGCGCTCATGGCCCCATGGCAGCTGGATTGGAGACAGAGCATCCTGCCCTTCCTCCAGAACTCATGGGAAGTGGTTTGAACTAATCCTGACACAATCCACAGCTGGAAGGCAAGAGAAAGAATTGAGGTTGGGTTCTAAATAAATTCTAAATGACTAATGAGTCATCTTCTCTTCCTGCTCAGTGGCTAGTGAGGGGACTGACCATCTCTTCTTGTCAAAGGGCCAACCATCCCACATCAATTTGCATAGGGTCATCGGTAGCCAGCTATGTGCATTCCCAGAGGTGGCCCCTGATACTAATGGAAATGATAGTCTAAGGAAGTGATTAATTTTGATCATCTGTTTTTCCTAGCCACAGGACAGGTGAACTCTGTTTTATTTCTAAGCTGTATAGAGAAGATGTCCTTTCACTATAATGTACTCAACAGATTTCAGTAGGGTTAGGATGTGTTTCTAGCTGTTCCACAAAACCCTTTACCAAATGTATTTCCATTTACGTTTGTAGCCTTTACATAGCTAGAATCTCTGCTTAGAAGGCTACCCTGCACATAACACTCTTTTATTCCATTTCTTAAGGGATAGGTTTCAGCACATAAACATGCCCACAATAAACTATAGACTTAGAAAATACATTACTTTTAGTATGTCATTGGTAAAATGGAAGTAACTCCTTTTTGGGTACCATATCTGCAATGGGATAGTCTAATTTTCCTTCTCACATTTACAGATGAGGAAATTGAGACCCAGAGAGGAGGAGTGACTTGGGAGGCTGCTCAATGAAGCTCTGAATTTGTTGTCAGTTCATTGATAGGTTCAAATCCAGCCTCTGACACGTCTTACCCATGTCATTAGTTCAATGAACTATTCCTGGTTTCAGATTCTCATCTTCATACGAGATGGCTAGAATAGAGGCATCTTATGTATCTGGTAGTTTAAATCTATGATTCTATGGTCTTTTGCCCATACTTCCTAGGGAGTAAGTGGCAGGGATTTGAGATTTGAAGTCAGCAGAATGGACGATCCATCTTAAGGGCCTTGATTATTAATGACTTACATTTTTCTTTCTTTCCTGAAATATCATTTCATCATTGATGCTGTCAGTGACTTGGGAACAAAATTCAGTTTACAAAGCCCAGCAGGCCTGACCTTCTCAGGATTCCGTCTACTCTGGCTCTGGCTGGAGAACCTTCTATTTAGCTCCTGTGTGATTTCAGATATATTGTTCACCTAATGGAGAATACAGAAGCCTTCGCCATCCATTTCATGTACAATGAGGGTTCAAATGTTTATTAACCTAATTAACAGAATGTTTTGGAGACTCGTGCTGGCTAGGATGGTGAGGATTTGAGAATGGCAATCAATTTCAGAGAATTTTTCTATGAGGAGATTTCAAAGCAGAGCTTGTCATCCTTCGTTGTGTTTACACATGGCCAGCAAGTGTCCTGCTTTCAGTCTTGTGTCCCTTCTGGCTCTCAATCGATCGGATTGGCCATGGTGGACAGCCATTCACCTTCCTGAGAACAACAGAGCTTCAAAAATGTCTATGAACAAAACTTCAAAAGGAAGGTAGTGAATATTGTTTCAAGGCTGTCCTGCTACTGCCAAGAACATTTAAATTAGGGACCAAACTGGCCCCCTAAGGCACATTATGTAGTTCCTTGTCCCTTTCTTCAGATGAATTTGTAATCAGATGAACAAATCTTCCTGGATTGCAGCACAGAATTACGCAGCTCTCCTCTTATTCTGGAATCGTGCTCACCGTAACATGACAACGGCAGCAATTGGTGGATATTTAAGACCCAGAACAGGGTTTAGAAGTTTTGAGAGGAAACTAATGCAAATTGAAGAAGGGTATTAACTAAAAACAAACATACAATTTTGCCTCAGACCACCGATCTAAACAAAATCTGCACATGTAATATTTTTTCTTATAAACACCTTGAAAAGGATTTAGACAAACAAGGGCATGTTTTGCTGCTGGCATCACTGGAAAATGGTTAAGCCTTCTCTTCATTGTAGAGATGGAAGGACTACACCTGAGAGAAATAACGTGCTTTGGATAATTGGGTTCTCAACTCTGCCACAGACTCAGGAAAGGAGCCAGGCATAGTGTGTGCCTCTCACAGTAAGGCAGGGGTAATTTCTTCATGCCATAGTCACTTACTCACTAGTTAAAAAATACTCATCTCTAATGGCTTTGGGGGTCTCATCGATGTAGATGGTCCTTCTCATGACTCAGATTGTGATCCTTCCAGAGTTACCCACTTTTGTCCAACTCCTGCCCATGCTTATTTCTACAGGAGGCTCCATCTAATGTGCCAAGATTCTTCTTTGATTTCTTCTAAAGTCAGCATGGAACTCATGGGTCATCCATTTGTTGCACTAAACTGGAGCCATCTAATCAGCCCACATTCTTCTGTGATCTTACATTGCTTTGATTATATTCTTCATTTTGCTCGTTTGTTATGTGTGGTAGCCTCCTTGTGCCCCTCTCCACTGCCCTCTGAGTGATAATTATCTTTAATTTTGTTGGCAATTGTACTATTCCATGATCACAGACAAACAATATAGATTTCAAAAAGATGGGCTTTGTCACAGGAAGACACTTCAGGTCTTTGAGAGAACTATGCAATTTCCTGGAAATAGACAGTTCTCTTCTTCTCTTTAAACTCTGGACCTAATTTTTGCAGTATCTATCAAAAATTATCAATGTATCCATCTAGCAATTTATATAACTCTCTATAGGCAAGCTCGTTTATCTGTGTGTCTGTATCTATCAGTGTATAGCCAATTTATAGGCTTCATTTATCAGTCTATATTTATCTATCTATAAACATTTTCTAGAGCTCAGCCATGAGTACATCTTTTATATTATACTTATCTATCACAAATACACATCAGTATATTTATCAGTGTATATATGCACAACTTATAGGACTCTTTCATCAGTATGCATGTATGTGTCTATAGGTTGTCATTCAAGCTGCATGTTATAATCGGGACAATAATCATTTTTCATCCACTTGGTTTTTCCCGTGTGGACAGTTAGACCAAATTCTCTTGAGTAGTTACAGATCTCTCCCAGGAGATGATACAATAATGATGATAAACATTTATTAAATAGGTACTATTTGCTAGGCACTGTGCTAAATGCTGGGGATAAAATGAGAAAGACACTTCCTGCCTTCCAGGAGTTTACAGTGAAATAGGAGAAGAGAATATACAAAAGAAAGATGAAAAGGGAGGAATAGATGAGGAAACTGTCAGACATGACAAAAATGATGGAATTGCAACCAGCCAAAGCAGCTAGTGATAAAGAAATAGCTGGGATTTTGAGCCCTCTATGATGGAGGCTTTGGGAGAAGATTTTTGCTCTGTTCTCTGCCCTCTAATCAGAGATAAAGAAACTGCAGAGGGTGCTGATGATGAGGTGTGAGGACCAAAACTGAAGCAACCTCTGTGATGACACATTTCCTGGTGATGAGTTTATTCTGGTTGATGAAGATGATGGTAGATTGGGACCAAGCAGAGCAGCAGCTGGTGCAAATGAAGACCCCCCCCCTGCCCCCAAGGAAGGTCATCAAGATGTTCTGCGCATATGATACAGTCCAGCACAAGTTTATTCACAACCATGAGGTTCTGGGAGACCTCACAATTTATAAGGAATCCCTCTTCAGTTTAGGGTCTGTGATGGATCTCCCCTACAATCAGTTCATCACCAATAGGATGCTTGCTCATGGCCTCAGTGTGTTGGAGGCTAACGAGTGAAAAGTCTCATTTTTATAGGGTCAGACACTTCTGAGACAAAAGAAGGTCACAGGATCATAAATTTAAAGCAGAAAGGGACACCAGACATCCTCCAGTTCAACCCATTCATTTTACAGTTGAGAGAATTGAAGCTCGGATAAAGGAAATAACTTGCCCAAAGTCATAAGGTCTATCCTGAAAGACAGAGTTGGGAGATGAACTCAGGTCAACAGAACCCAAGCCCAGTACTCTTTCCGTCATGCTATGTTGCCCCTGAGAACACCCACCCTAGGAAATGGCTAAAAAACCCCTCAGAGGTAATCTCAGAGGAGTTAGCATCTTTTAGAAAAGGTCTTTTATTATTTTTATTACTATGGTTATTATTTTCCCCTTTCAGATCTCCAAACAATATTTGTTGTGCCTTGTGAAAATAATTTTTTTGACATTTTGACTTTTTGTATTTAACAAGAAAGCAGCCTCGAGGAAAAGGAGCCCTGACTAGTGGGCAGGGCACCAGAATACCTGGGTTCAAATCTCTTACATATTCTTTTTGGCCATATGAGGCTGGACAAATTCCTCAATGACTTTTCCCCTCTTTTCATCATCTGTAACATGATCTTTGCCCCAAGGAGGTAGAGGGCTCCCTGGCCATGAATTGCCTCTACCCTCTCTGGCTGATATGTTGCAGGGTCTGGCTGCCCTTATACTCCTGTTTTCTCCTTTAAGACTTATTTTAATGTCATTCCACTTGATTTCTCCTCTATAAAGTGTCGCTGGTTGGGGCTAGGGGTGGGGAGTTGGGGGCAGGAGGGAGGTCAGTGTACTGGGCTGTGACAATCGCTAGCAAATTCTTTAAAATGAGAATGTTGCCATTTTCCTTATATCCTAATTCCAAATAATTTGACTGAGGAATGAGAATGATCAACACTTGGAAGAATTCCGAGGCAAGACAGCGAGTGGGGGATTTGTGGCAGTTTTCCGAAAGCCTCCTCCCTTTTCTGTTATTTCCTTCTTTGTGACACTTATGAGAAATAAGACCAGGAGATTCTCTGTAGAGGGATGACCTATCAGGATAGGAGATCTCCAGTTTCAGAGGAGGCAGGCTGGCTGAGGAACAAGGCAGGTTTCTCTGGAACACCAGCTTTTAACCCTTTTATTGTCATCCAGCAAACTGTGGGTTGTCTAGAGAATCCTCCTCAGAATACTATTAAATGCATAAAATAAAAGGCATGGTATCCCAAAGGAAAGGAATTAAATGGACATAGAGGCATGCATATAAGAATATAATATAGAATACAACATAATAGGGTATTATGTCTGGAGTCAGAAGACCTGAGTTCAAATCCAGCCTCAGACTGAATTAGTTGGGATGACTCGCTGTGTGACTGTGGGCATGTCACTTACCCTGTGTTTGCTTTAGTTTCATCTTCTGTACAATGGGGTCAACAATCCCCTATTCCCCCTGAATTGCTGTGAGGGTCAATGGTAAAGTACTTAGCACAACTCCTGACACACAGTAATCATCCTATAAATGTTAACTATTATTATTAGTAGTATAAAACAATATGGTACATGATGGACCGCTGACTCACGAGGCAGTCATTTTCCTCTCACTCTTTAATAAAAGCCATTTGATCGTTGTGGGGGGGAGAGAGGGGTGGCGTTATCTCATGCTGGACATTCTTGCTGGGATATGGATTACACGGTCTCTGGAGCCCCTTCTGACAACATCTGATATGATATTACACAGGATATGAGGCATGACGTGGCATACTCCAGTCTGTCATTAGCCAACTTGAGTGGTACACAGAATTCTCCTGGGCTCAAGCCTCCTCAGGGCTTCCTCTCCATTTTTGGAGCATCTCTGTTGTTCTAGACATTTTTCCAATGTCCTCTTCATTTCAATGGCACTGATTTCTATCATTTCTAAATCATTTTTGATTAGAGGATATTAAATGAAATAGAGTTGAGAGGCTATTGTTGATAATTTGGTGCAACAGCTATTATTATTTTTCAAGAGAGCTCTTTAATTTATTTAACATTGAATTTGGCACTGTTGTCATTCTTAGACTGACATTAGTTCAGATTATTTGTAAGGTAAGATATTGTTTCATGCCATCAGTCAGTCAACAAACGTTTATTAAGCACCTACTATGTGCTAGCCACTGGATTAAGGGCTGGGGATACAGATGAAGGAAAAGGTAGTCCCCATGCCTAACCAGTGCAACGTATAAGTAAATATTACTTGTCTTAGTAATGGGAATAACATCTTTGACATACTTAATTTAATTGACACCATTGCCCATGGATACTTCCTTCCTTCATGTTCTGAAGGGTGTTTTAAGGATGAAGGACTTAGCGTGGTGCTTGGTACAAAGTAGGTGCTTAATAAAAAAAATGCTCGTTGACTTCACTTGCTGTGAGATTGGAGAGCCATGAAATCTTGTTCATTGGCTTTGGGCTGGCTCTTTAGTGGAGTCTGGATCCGATCCTTTGGGATCATTTTAGCATCCTCATCTGGACATCGAAGGCACCTCATTCTCAGAATCTCCTTTAATGTTCTAGTTCCTCTACGTTGAGATCTACTGGAGATTTCAGATTTTATTCAATGGATGCATTTTCTGAAGAGGAATTGCTATTTCTGTGAATCACACCTCCTACTTGGTTATCCTGGGCAAGAACAGGGCTCCTTTGGAGAATACCAATGAGGTTCAGAAGAGAAAATTTCATGTGGATGATGAGTGATAATGCGTAGCAATGGAGGTCGACCTCTCCGCAGCTTGGTGTAATTATATTTCCCGTTGATTTCTTTCCCTTACTTCACACTTTCTCAAGAGTAAGAAATGCTTTAACAAGAGATATTAAGAAGGTGAAAGTAAGACAACCATTCTCCATGGCTGGAGAGTTAGGATTGAAAAGAAGTGTTTTTCTGTTGTGTTATACAACACATTCAGAACTACAAAATATAAAAAGTCCCACAAATTTGTTTTTTTCTTTCCTAGTAAAATGAGATGGTTTCTATCAAAAATGCAATTCACAATATGTTAGAGTTTTTGAGTCTGTGGCATGGTGGATGGAGGCTAAGACTTGGAGACAGATAGACCTAAATTAAAATCCTGCCTCAGACACAATCTAGATGTAAAACCTCTTGGGACTCAGTTTCCTCATTTGTAAAATGAATTGTATCTACAGGGTAGTTGGGAGGATCCAATGATATATATATATATATATATATATATATATATAATGCTTTTTAAACTTAAAGAGTCATATATACAAATGTGTTAGCTATTGTTATTACTTATAATAAAGAAAAAAATCCAACATAACACAAACATGCTTAGAGTACGTGTAGGAAGTTTTCCTGTGCTTTGGTTTCTTATCATATATGACATGTAATATGTCATGAGTCTTCCTAGGGGGTTCTCAGGCTTCTCCAGTTAGAAATAATGAAGGGGAGCGCTAGGTTTCTCAGTGGTTAGAGAGCCAGACCTGAAGATGGGAAATCCTGGGTACAAATCTGGCCCCAGTTACTTCCTAGCTGGGTAATCTTGGGCAAGTCACTTAACCACAATGGCCTAGCCCTTGCTGCTCTTCTGACTTGGAACTGATACTTAGCATCAGTTCTCATATGGAAGGTAAGAATCGTATTTGTTTATAGAAATAATAATAAGAATATTTTTGGAAATATGCTTGGTAGTTTCTGTAGAATGCCTAAAGAATATGAACTTCTTGAGGGCAGGAAGGTTTAATTAAATTGAATGTTCTCCACCTCTTTGAAGCCAGAAATAAACTAACCCAGTGGTGACAAATTCAAATAGAAATGGGGCCCCTTTAATCATACATAAGGATGCCTTTTAGATCCATATCGACTTAGAAAACTACATATCAACATTATCTGTGCTTTATTGCATTTTTATTGATTTTGTAAAATGGCTTTTCACTGTTGTAATCTGGTTTGGGCTGCATCTGGAAGTATTAGGGGATGCACAATGTGTCCCAAGGACTGTGTGTTGGACAGCTCTAAATGAAACCAAGGAAGTATTTTTGACTTCAATTAAACAATGGTTCCATAGATGCAGGAGTTAGGAAGTGAATCACAGAACAGAGTGCCGTGTGGTTTTGTGGAATGGGCACTGGATTCGAGGTCAGAAAACCTGGATTTGGATCTCAGTTCTGCCATTCAGGATCTGAGTAAACTTGGTCAAGGAGTCTCAGTTCTTCAAGCTTCAGTTTTCTCACTGTGGAACGAGGGATTTGGACTCCCTGGCCTCTGTGGTCCTTTCCACTTGTATAGTCAATGAGCCCAAGATGAGATCATTTGCAAATTCTTCTTGGCTGACATTTGATGTCAAGCTAGAGGGCTGACTCAAGGTGTGCCTTGACACTCAACTAGCTTTGCACCAAAGTACCCCCAATATGATGCCTCCCTCAAATGACAGATGCGACAGATAATGAGAAACGAAGTTCCCTTTTTGTTCGGTTACTAATCACTGGTGATTCAGAGGTTTTCAGATTAATGATAGAATTACAAATTAGTCATTCCTTCAGCTCATTGCTCTATTTCTTGTTGGCATGATTTCTCAGATGCAAAATCAGACGCCATTCCGAGTAGCATTGTCCCAAATATTTAATGACATATTGGGAGAAGGGCCCCAGAGGAGTTAGTCATTATTTACAAAGGTAAAATCCCCCAAACTTTTGGCAGAGCTCCATTATTTTTATTTCTCCATTCACATTCATGGTATTTACAAAAATGCCCTACAATTGTGGGTTTATTCTCCCCTTGAAGCAGACACTCTTCAAAGGAGCTATTTATCCACATCAAAGGAGATAATGGATCTTATTGAACATTTTTTATCTGCAAAATGAGGTGAGGTGGCTATTTCCTCTGCATTGGAGAATTCATGTGAAATTCAGCAAGCTGCTCTAGAGGAAGGTGCCAGGGGCATTCGTCCCGTGGTGTAATCAGCCAGCAAGTAGGGCAATGGGTGGGTCTTGGTGAAGCTTCATCTTTGAGTGATAATCCGCAATAATTTTGAGATTTTTGAAGAAGCCCAATGCTGTTTTTTTTGGTGCCCTTTCTTTGTGCCATCTGTCTCTTGTGTCTAGGATATATTTCCTCCTTAATCTCATCTCTTAGAATCCCTTTAGGACTCACATCAAGTGCAGCCTCCATGGGGCCTTTCCTTAGCTCCTCACATCCAGAACCCCAAATGTTTTGTATTTAGAACAGAAGAGAAAGCAGAGAGACCTAGAGGAAATGCAGTTTTTGATGTTAGAAAGATCTGAATTCAAGTCCTGTCTCTGCCGTACTTACTGTGTGATCTTGGGAAGATCACTTAAGCTCTCAGAGTAATTCTCTCAGCCTCTAAATTGAAGAGAAGCTGCCTTGGTTAAAGGACTTTGCCCACCTGATAGTTCCTTAGGTCCAGCCTCCATCCCTATTTAGAAAATGAGCTCCCTGAGAGTAGGAATTCTTTGTATTTTATTTATATTCTCACCACTAGCACAGTGCCTGAAACATAATCTATGTTTGTTGATTAATGGCATATTTTGTATGAACTTATGAATACATTGTCTTCCTTGATAGGGCAAGGATCATTTATTTTCCGTTTGTCTTTGTGTCCCAATGCTCAGCATACTGCCTGGCATATAGGAGGCTCTTAAAAAAAAGACCTTACCTTCCGTCTTAGAGTCAGTACTAACCATTGCATCCAAGGCAGAAGAATTTTAAAGGCTAGACAATTTGGGATTAAGTGATTTGCCTGGGGTCACACAGCTAGAAAGTATCTCAGGTCAGATTTGAACTCAGGACCTCCCATTTGCAGACCTAGTGTAAGTAGGCTCTTAAAATAACTGTGGGCTGGTTGAGTTAAGGTCCTGAGTGTCCCTCTTCAGAGAGAAAAGAATAAGCAGTTCTTCAGACTGGGATTTAGTATCGATTTAGTAGAACGGAGCACAAGATGTACCAAGAGAAAGTCCATTAAGTTTTTAGGAAACTTGGAATGTTCCCATGAAAATGCATGCATCTGGCATTGGAAATAGTATCATAAACCTGGACTGGAACTCCCAAGAGCCAAACTCTGAATGAATTGATTTCCATTTTTTTCTTAACTGTCTTCCAGGGAGAGAGCTCACTTCTTCCCTCTATGAGTTCTCACAAAAGGGCAGTCAGGGCATCTCACCTTCATCAATGACTGAAGGGCAGTCTTAGGTCATTGGAAGGTCTGTGGGTTTGGAGTCCAGTGCCCCAGGTCCAGTGCCTTTCCACTGATGACTGAGTTTAAGGCGAGAAGGAAACTCAGTCCTGTCAGGCTCTTTTCTGATGGTTCCTTCCATCTGCCCAGACTAAGAAACAGCCAGAAGGACCAGTGGGTCCTTCCCCTCCTATAACCCCTATTCAACTCCTTGCCCCAAAGGAACTTTGCCAACCCAAGTGAGGAGAATTGTGTCATTTCTTCTTGATTGATGTATTCAAAGGGCATCATCTACTGTCTGTTGCTGGATTTGAAAAAAGTCTCCAACTCTGAGGGTCTTCAGAGTCTTGGTGACTACTTGTCAAAGATGTTTGAGTGGGGATGCTTTTGTCTTATAGGTTAGACTAGATGTCACTGATGTCCTGGCTAGCTCTCAGAATCTCAGATTCCTTTGCCCTTGTAAGAATTAAAATTAATTTCAATAATAAAAATATTATATTTTAGGACATTTATTAATGATCATTAGAAGTAAAGGAATAAAAAGGTAACAAAATAAAAAAAAAAGCATGTGCCCATGGCTAATCAGCCTGTTCTAATCCCCACTCTTACCAACACCATGCTTGCAACATCAAGCCAAAGAGGCCAGAGCAGGCATGCCCACTGAATTTATCCCCTGTCTACAGGAAGTATGTAACGACAGGAAGTCAGTGGGCTCCTGGGAAATGTAGTTTTCTTTTTATGGTAACTGATTTTCAAGTATACACCCTTCAGAGAATAAAGAAGTGTTCTCCCTGCTCCTAATTTTGGACAATGTAGGATTTCCTAGCTCTTCCACCTGGGCTGCTTGGTTTCTTAACAATTTGAATAGATGGTTCAGATTGGTCTGTGTAAGATTAAAATTAGTATCCAATAACTCCAAGCATTATATTTTATAAGATTTAATAATAATCACTTGAAGTAGAAGAAATAAAAGGAAAAAAAGTAAAAGCTTGAGTAAAGAGAAGTTTTCCCAGCCATGTTTGTGGGGAAAGAGCAAGGGTTGGGGTCCCACACAAACTTTATCTCCAAAATGTAAGGATGTAATGTGAGAATGAAAGTGGGATGCTGGGATTCAGAGTTCTGGGGAGCAAACCCTAATTATACATCTGCCAGCAGAGCTGATGGACACACACATCTTAGCTTGTTTTTGGGGTGTATGATCAATGACTTGGATATTAACCAACCCCTCAGAGTCAGCTTTAGGTGATGTACAGCTGCATTTTTATTCCCTTCTATTGAGCTAGCTTACATATCTTACATGGCCAGCTTCCTTCAAGGGGTACAACTTGTGTTGAAGGTTCTCAGAACATGGTTTGCCATCTAAGAGAGGACTTGGTGATCAGATTTCAGGCAACTCGGGCTTTCAGAATATACATCCGCTGCAACAGAAACTCCAGTTTTGTTCAGCATGTCGTGTTTCGTGTGGGAAGATATTTGGCACATAGAGAGACTGAAAAATAGATTCAGATATGGGAGGGGGGTGCCCTTCAGCCTTGCTGTGTGGCAACTAGTTTGTAACTTCAGGCATAAATCTACTTATTAACTTCTCAAGGAAAGTCCTATTTATAGCCAATATATACATATATGACCTTTGGGCTCTGAGAATCAGAGTATACGAGGTGCATGTTACAACTAAACTTATTTTGGAACCTCGTTTCTGGTTAAGAATATCAATTTAGTGATTGGGCTAGCATTATAACCAATAAAGTGATAAGTCAGTGGCCCCTTTAAATGACCAAAGACCCCCAAACTCCAGCAGGTAGATCGAGAAGTAGAGCTTTAGGAGCTCTTTATTCAGCTTCTCCTTTGAACATCCCAAGACATCTCCCTTTGGTAGGTATTCCTAAATACTATAATAATTTCTTAATACTATTAATGCCTATTGAATGTAATGGACTTCTCTGCTAGCAGCAATGCAATGATCCAGGACAATTCTGAGGGACTTATGAGAAAGATGCTATCCACATCCAGAGAAAGAACTGTGGGAGCAGAAAGACAGACGAAAAACAATGGCTTGATCACATGGGTCAATGGGGATATGATTGGGGGTGTAGACTCTAGAGGATCACCCTAATGCAAATATCAATAATATGGAAATAGGTCTTGATCAATGACACATGTAAAACCCAGTGGAATTGCACATTGGCTATGGGAGGAGGGGAGGGAAAGAACATGAATCATGAAACCATGGAAAAATATTCTAAATTAATTAAATAAAAAAATTTTAGACTATTATTAATTCCTTTAACATAATTAGGAGGTGTTCCATCAACATCTCAGCCTTCCCCATGTCCATGTGATGAAGGTCTAAGAGGGAGAAAGAGAATCATTATCTCACTTCTCTATGAACCAAATTTTGTTTAACGGAAGCCATTCCTTGGCATTACTAAAGACAAATACAATGTAAAAAGCAGAGTCTCAGATCCAGAACCCAGACACAAGAATACACAACAATTCTCTCTAATTTGTGACCCTTAAATAGAAATCAATCAATAGAAAAATAAATTCTAACTTGCTGCAACAGGAAGCTACGGTTGCTTTCTCTCTTGGGTTTCCTTCAGAAGCAGAGCTCCAGGGTCTCCTTTCCCGATTCTGACTTAGTCATCGTAACTAACAATCATACATTGCTGTACATTTTGCCAAGGACTTGACATGCATTTTCTCATTTGGTTCTCACAACAAACCAATGAGAAGTGCTATTATTCACCTCATTTCACAGTTTAAAAAACTGAGGTAGAGACTCAGTGACTTGCCCAGAGTGACACATTTGGTAATGAATTGTCCGAGTCTGAATTCTAATTCACATCTTCCTCATTCCAAGTCAGCCTCTACCCACGAATGTGCCACTTAGCTTCTCCCTCTGGAAATCATTGGATTTATTTGTTGTATTTTCTTATCTGTGTTCCTGTCCAGCCCTTCTAGGAGAATGTAAGTTCTCTGAGGAGTTTTGCTGTTGTTCAAGTCATTTTGGTTGTGTCCAACTCCATGACCCCATTTGGGGTTTTGTTGGCAGAGATATTAGGGTGACTTGCTATTTTTTTCTCTAGTTTATTTTACAAGTGAGGAAACTGAGGCAAACAGGGTCAAGTGACTTGGCTAGGGTCCCACAGCTAGATCTTAAGTATCTAAAGGTGGATTTGAACTCAGGTCTTAGTGAGTCTAGGCTGCCCTCCTTGAAGAGAGGGAATATTTTTGTTTGTTTGTTTCTTGTTTTGTTTTTGTATTGCCAGGACCTAATCCAATGGCCAGCACAGAGGAGTAGGTACTCAATAAATGTTTGCTGAATTTAACTGGATTGAAACTCTATTCATTTGACTAAAAAGCGATTGGAAGACTCCTGATAGCAGTGGTCATTTAACAAGCACTTAATAAGCCCCAGCCATGCGCCGGGCATTGTGGGGGTGGCAGAAATAGATGTGGTAGTATTAATAAGAGGCCGTCAAGTGCCAGAAAGAATAACCTGCAATGGCGACCAAGGCTGAGGTCCTCTCAGCAAGGATAGGCTGGGCCTCTTCAGCACAACCACGTCCGCTCCGTGTTCTTTTCAGGGTTGAGTACAGAAAATTGGCTGAACAAATAGGAAGCTGTGGGAAAAGGCATTGCCCACCGCCATTTTGCTTGTCCCACCTGGATAAGTTGGACTGACATCCTGAGACCCAAAGCAGGACGCCGTGTAGCCAGACGACACGTATTGTGACTCAGCGTGTCACTGTGGGCTTCTCTCTCCCCGGTTTTGTCCTCCTCTGCTGTCAGCCCCGTCCAGGCTCATTTTATAGAGTGCGAAGGAAACTCTTGTTCAAAGCTGTGCGTGGTCAGACCAAAGGGACCTCCTCTCCCAAGCAAGCTGGGCTCTTGTCTACTTGTAAACATCGAACTTGGCGCCTGGAGCTGGCGTGATGGACCCGGAGTCAGGAAACCTGGTTTCGAATTCTGCCTCTGACACCACTGGCTGCGCAGCCTCGGGCAAGTCACTGAATGTCGCTGCACCCCAGACCCCTCTAGCAATGGAGCTCTTCCTCCAGTTCCTCAGACAGTGAACATTCTCTGTGCCAGGCACTGAGAAGACATAAAAGCTCACAGACAACATGCAAACAACTGTGTACAACCATGTTATGTACAGGATAAACAGGAAATATTAAATAGAGGGAAGACCCTAGAGTAAGTGGGATTGGGAAAGGCTTCCTGGAGGAGGTGGGATTTTAGTTAGGATTTGAAGGAGGCCAGGCATAAGGAGATGGAGCAACTTGGTGGAGGGCCAGCAAGGAAGCTGGGTTATTGGTTTATCAGGAAGGTTGCTCAGGGATGTGTCTCTTCCCAGGTGGGCATCTTCCCTCTCTCCCCCTTCCTAATCTCCCTCTTTAGTTTGTTTCCCCTCCCTCAGCACCCCTTTAGAATGTAAACCCCTGGAGGGCAGAGGCCGTTTTAGATTGTACCTCTATTTCTATTCCCGGTGCTCAGCATAGCTCCCATCACCTAATAAGTTTCATAAATGCTGCCAATGCCAATCTAGGGGGCATCCCTAGCATCCTGGGAAGGTCTCCCTTCCAGCAAAGCTCCCAGCACTATACTGTCTTTGTATTTATGGGGAGACTTATCAGGGCTCCCCTGAACCCCCCCCCACCCCAGCTATGGATGAGCCGTGTGTCTGTCTGTTTCATGTTTCCATACTCAGAATGTGCGATGATCTCCTCATTGTCTCTAGGGGAATGGATAGTCTGAAGCTCTGAACTTCACAATTCGCCTCCCACTTAACCTTCCAGTCTCATTCTCTTTTACCCCCTCTCCATGCCAGTCCAACTGACCTCCTAACTCTTCCTTGCATGGGATAGCCCCTCACCCTGCCTCCTTGCTGTAAGTAGCCTCCAGTGACCAGAAGGTCTCCCTTTTCTTCCATTCTTCCTGCCTGGTAATTCCTTGACCTCCTGTAAAACAGAGATTCAGATGCTTTACGTGTACAGAGAACTCCTGAGTCCTTTTCTGGGCTTCTTAGTTAATAGCATCCTCTCATTCTTGAAATTACTTTGTAGTGATTGACTTGTGTAGTAGGCTTTAGGAACAGCTACAGCACATGCATATTGGGGATGTTGCTGTTCAGTCCTGTCAGTCCTGTCCAGCTCTCTGTCATTCCATGCGAGGTATTCTTGGCAAAGATATGGGAATGATTTGCCATTTCTTTCCCCAACTCACTTCTTGTATTAAAGAAACTGAGGCAAACAGGATTAAGTGACTTACCCAGGGTTACACAGCTAGGTGTCAAAGTCAAATGTGAACTCCTGAAAACCAATATCAACCCTGGACTCTTCAGTCTTCTGCTCAACTCATTACCCTGCGAATTATCATCATACATTCTAAGGTATTCAAAGGTATATGCTCTGATTAATTCCTCAGAAATTAATAGAAAAGCACAATCTCTCTTGTAGATAACCAACTAGCACATAAACCTTGTCAACATGGAATCTAGAAATTCCCCAACTTGTAGCCTAGTAAGATCTGATGAACCCCAAGTTTTAGAATTAGCTTGTAAGTTGGAGACCCCCAAAGCTTGTCCCTTCAGGGTGGATTCTCATGGAAACAAGGACAAGCTTTGTGGTGTCCAACTTATAAGTTAATCCTAAAACTTGGGGTTCATCAGATCTTACTAGGCTACAAGTTGGGGGGTTTTAGATTCCACATTGACACACTCAACCCACATTATAAAATAAATGGGAAAACTCTTTATTTTCATGAATTTTCCCCCTTTCTCTTTCTTACTTCCACTCTTCCACAGTATGAAGTTTAAAGAAACATCAAGGTTACCATCTATATCATTTATTATTAGTATGATTAAAAATATAAAGATATTGAAATATTTCAACAATGAAGAACAGTGTAAAAAAACCCCACAGCATAACCAGGTCACTTCTAACCATAAATTTATAAATGCTGACTTTTCTCTCTGGAAGCCCAGTCCCACCATTCAGCTCTCTCAGGATGACAACAAAAGTAATCTCAGACATTTTTTCCAGATATACTCCCCATAGTGTTAACTTGGAAAGAACACAGAGCTACTGAAACAGCAAAAACCAAATCTTTAATCAGGAAAGAGATAGGTCCCAAAATTGGCCACTATCACAGAGCCAGGCGCCAAGATACTGCACAGAGTCGGAACCCTGGGGCTCTGGGGATGGCGTCTTTTGGAGGATCACCACACTAGATGATTCTCCAAAGAAGAATAAAATTTGGGGATTTTACATACCTTTTGGAGAACTTGGTACAGCAGACATACATTGACAGGTTGCAAGCAGGCTAGGGAAAGAGGCTGCAGCCAGCAGCTGGGGTATCAGGGAGTGGTCTAGTCCACTTCAATGAAGACAAAAGAAAAGTGTCAAGACATGGACTGGGCTACCATGGAGAGCGCTTTAATGCCATGGGAGAAGCTATTAAGACAAATAAGGGTACTTAACATTTGATTAAGCCCACCAGTCCCACCCAAACAGGGGTCATCAAACACTTCAAAGTCTATTGCTCAGTCTGAAACAGGTGAGTCTGGAACATGAGTTCTCAGGGGGAAGGCAGGGGCAAACTGGAAACATGCAAAAACCCCCAACAAAACCCCAACAAACCCAGCTGACAATAGCATAACAAAACAAGTTAGTTTTCTCAATAATGTGCAAGCCATGTTTCCCAAATGGGAAAGGTTGCTTGCCTCAGTTTCTCAGGTCCTCTTTGTCCTTTATTTCTGGACTTCATATGGTCTCTTTCCATCTATGACACAGCTCCACAAATAAAAGTTAAACCGCTTTTCTCCCAAGTCTATTCCCTTTTAAAGATAGCTTCCTAATCCAATGAAATCAAAGGTATAGTACAGAAACAAGAACTAAAGTAATCAGATCCCCCCTTTTAGGTAATTTATTTCAGGGGAATGTATCAATTTCTACATTAGCCATTTATTAAACACCTCCTATATGCTTAGTACTGTTCTGGGTTCTTGAGTAGTGGTAGTCTCTTGGTGACCAAGAATGACAATTGTCTTTGTGCATTATCATCTATTGATGTACCCTCATGTGGCTTTGAAGTCCAAAGACTGAGGCGCAGTTTGTGGCACATGTGGGTTCTTGAGTATAATAGGAGATACACATAATAGTCAGTAATAGAGCCCCTATTTATAATAGCAATGCTAGTAATGGCTCAATTGTACAATGCCTTAAAGTTTCAAAAGTGCTTTCCTCACAGCTCTCCAGTGAGGCAGATGGGCGAGCAGGATGAACACCATTTTACAGATGAGGAGACCGAGTCATAGAAAGTTTAAATGACTTGCCTCTGATCACAGCCAGTAAATATAAGAAGCTAGACTTGAAGTCAAGGCTCTTTTGGCTCTACCTGGAAAGATAAGGCTGAATTTAAAGATCAGTTTGGAAAGATAAGATATAAATTTATTAAACATGAGAAAATAATTCTAGGTCTAAAACAGTAAATGTGTGGTGGTGATAGATTATAACTGTGTAACTACATAGGGATGATGTTTTGGGTAATGGGAAACACTATCAACCATTGGACAATGTGATTGGTCTAGGAAATATTAATGGAAAAAATGTCCTGATCTAAGCTGGAAAAAAGTGGTTTGGACTGAATTTGGATGCATTCCACCCAAGAGGGACAGAGGTATAGTGCTGGTATAATGGTGGGAATAAAGCAGGTTTTTTTTTTTAAGGAACTGGTAAGGAGAATGGCTTAGTTGGAATGGAGAGACTGGTTTGAAGAAGATGTATACTCCCTAAATAAGGAATTCCTTCTTTGGAAATACCTTATAACTAAACGTGTTTATAAATTCCCATTCTTGCTTCATTCAGAGCTATAATCTTGCTCTTTCTCCTTTGGTCAGTATCCCTTGGGGGCCCTGGTAGAGACTGAAGTCTGGTAGTGAGTAATTGAGTCAGCCTCATTGGAGATTTATAGCAATTAACTGGTTGCTGTAGGGGAGAAACCCAGCTGGGGAAGAAAGGGCGTGGTCCAAGAAAGCAAACAAAGGAGACTACCTGGAGTCTCCCAGGATGAGGATTGGGAGTGAACTGAGTTTAAGAATAAGGCCAAGCAAAAATCTTCAATTTACATCATCTTCTCTTCTCTTCCCCTTTCATTTCCTTTCTGTCCCCTTCCTTCCTCTCTCCTTTTTGCCTAGAAATGAAATATATGATGGGGACTCCTGTTAAAGCTGATGTGGAAAGGGAGATCAGCTCAGTAAAAAGAGCATGGAATGTAGAGTCAAAGGGACATGGGTTCAGATCACAAACTCATTACTAGTAAGACATCAGTCGAGTTATGTAACCTCCTTGGCTTTCAATTTCCTAATCCATAAAATAAGGGGAGTTGGAATATATTTCCTTTGAGATCATTTCTAGCTCTTTGATCCAGTGAAAATTCTTTTCAGAAAGAGGTAGGCAGCTTTGGAGGACATAGAAGGTCCACAACAAAGACTGAGCTAATTCAATATCATTCTCCACCATTATCAAGAGAGCATCATGGCCCTAGAATGGGAGCAGCTCTACAAACAAGTTCATCATCAGAACCACCCAGAGACAGATGAAAGTGGATAGTGATCTCAAGCCTGCTGGGTACTCCCCAGGGTTTTGTGACATATCAATAGGAGGAAAGGGGATACCATCAGATGTTGGGTGGCTTAGGTGACCACTCCAATTCTCAAGTAGAGACTGGCAAGAGTTTGGAAAAGTCCACATGGACAACCAGCCTCATCCAATGGCAAAGGCAGGGCAACTTCTATTAATTCTTTATAGGGGAATTTATAGATTCCTCCAGATTGGAAATCTGTGTGATTAGAGATATAGAAGGCTATTAGAATCTGAACCACTTCCTTGGGCATGGCTTTTCTGCCTATTTGTAGAACAGGCAAGAGGGCTTGGGCATGAGTATTCTGTGCCCATTGTTGAAAAAACAGGTCTAAAAGGTTTGGTCAAGGCTGAGTGGCTAATAGGACAGTCAACAAGTATGGGTTGGTTGTGTCTCATTGTACCTTGACTTTCTTATCTTCCTTTTGAAACTCACTTCGATGTTACCAACTTGGAAAAACACAGAACTACTAAAGTTGTCAGCAAAACCAAGTCTTTAATCAGGAAAGAGATAGTGTTCACTATTTGGCCATCAGCCAGAGTCAAGCGCTTAAACACCACACAAAGTCAAGGGCTCTGGAACTCTGGGAACAGTATCTCTGTAAGAATCAACATGCACTATTCTCCAAAGAACCATAAAACATAGGGATTTTATATAAATTTTGGGGAACTAGGTGCAACAAACATACATTGACAGGGTGTAAGCAGGATTGGGAAAGAGGCTACAGCCAGAGGCTAGGGTATCAGGGCATGTTCTACTACAATGGAAACAAGGATGGTACCTGCACAGGTAGGTCTTCTTGGGAATGGATCTCTGATACAATGGAGGAAACTTCTAATTCAAAAAGGGTATTTAACATTTGACTTTGTCTACCAGTCCCACCTAAACTGGGATCATTAAATACTTTGGAGTCTATTGTTCAGTCTGAAAGGAGTCAGTGTGGGTCTTCCCTAGGGATGAATTCTCAGGGTACAGTGGCAAAATTGGGGTTCCCCAAAACCCAGTTGACAATGGCTTTTGTCTTTCCATCCTAGGGACTTCTGAAGATGACAGCACCACACTCTCATCCCCAACCCTAGGGATCCTTCCCTTGTAAAAGGGGAGAAAATAGTTAGATAAAATCAGCTGCCATATTAACCTTTCAACCATACCTGACAATGTATGGAACAGTCTACATCCATAGCCTCTCACCTTTCCAAAGGAGAATGAATGAATAAAAAGCACTTATTAAGCACCTACTATAGACCAAGTACCTCCTGCCCATGAGGAGCTTATTTTCTTATAGCAGGATAATCATATATAGGGCAGTGATTACCAGGAAAATCAGTTTGGGTCTGGAGAATCCATTGGGATTGAGAGAAAATTTTGAGGACAGCTTCTAGTAGCAAGTAGTACTGCTTTGATATAGTTCTCAGAACAAGAGCAAAAGGTAGAAAAGCTGGCAATTTTGGGTGTAGGTGGTATACATACAGAAACAAGGCAGATGGCCAGATGCCCATGCTGGCAAGACTCTGGTATCCTTCAAGATGGCTCAGTGGAATGTGATGGGTGGGGCTAGTTACCCACCCATCAGGGCAGTTCAGCTCTGGAGCAACTTTCTCTGGAAGAGCAGACTGATTTCTCCAGAATTGGGGAGGAGGTATGTTTTCTGGAGGTCTGGGCTGGATGGTTGATTTTTCAGATGGGAAGAATTGGGTCAGTGGCAGTGCAGATGGCATGATAGCGAGGTAGGCCATGGTTTTCTGGTGGATGGCTAGATGGGATATATCAAAGGAAGAAAGGAGCCTTTCTTACCCTCTTCTAGGATTTCCTGTTAAGGTGCCTGATCTACCAGGGGTCCAAATCCAGTTTCCTTGGTACTGCAGATGCCACCTGGTTGTGGTGTCCTAGAATGCTGGAGGTGATAAAGTTAAACTTGCTAAAAAAAAGTCACACCCAGCTGATTCTATGTTGGTTGAGCCGAGAGGCTGTGTGAAGGTGCTCTTGGTTTTTATGGCTGGTGGAGCATATGATAGGATGCTGAGCTTTCTCAAGATGGTGTTCCCACACCTCAAATGCAGCCAATATTGCAAGAAGCTCTCATAAAATGTAAGTTTCCTCTGCTGAGGTTAACTTGTGAGAAAAGCATGTGCTAGTTTATGGTGCTGGTCTCCTGGGCACTATTAGTTACATCAATCTCTATTCCATTATTCATTAAACCATCATTTTTTTCTCTTTCTCAGCCAAACTCTTAGACAATTTTTTTTCAATTCCATAGATGGATAGAGAAATAAATAGATGAAAGCAAGGCAGAAAATTTACAAAGTACTCACTTTGGACCTACCACTGTGTGTGCTAAGTGCTGAACATACAAATAAAGACTTGCTAGGATATGACATTGTATTAGAAGAAGATAGGACAATGAGAACCGAAGAGCTGGAGAACAGAGAGGGAATTGTCTCGATGGCATGCCTGAAGATGTCAAGGAAGTGCTGAGGAGACCTAGAATCCAGGAAGATAATATTGGGAGCTGTCCAATAAAGTACTGAGAGCATCCAGGGCAGAGTATAATGTTCTTGGGGTGAGGGGAAGAAATAGAGATGATGACCTCCATGAAGATGACACAGATGGAGATGCCCTTGTCTCTGTTTCATCTCTTCTCACTCACTTTTTGATCCCTTCAAATCTGGCTTCTGACTTCATCACTCTACCAAGCAACAAACATTTATGGATGATGATGGGGACTGGATATGCAGAGGCAAAAAATGAAAATAAAAATCCCTCTTCCCAAGGAAATTACATTCTGTTGGAGGATATATTCTGAACTCAGGTGAATCTGCTCTTACTAGTTACCAGTTATCTCTAAATTTCCAAACCCAGTGATCTTTTCTCAGTCCCTATCCCAGTGCTTGAGCTTGTAGCAGGGCCTGGTGCTAAGCAAGCACTTACATGCTGCTTCACTTCACTTAATCTGACTCATCCTACTTGGCCTTGGTAGCATTTGACACTGTTGTTCCTTCTCCCTTCCTGGATTTTGGTCTCTGTCTCTGTCTCTCTGTCATTGTCCCCAGATGTATGTATGTACATGTGGAGGGATATGTACTTATATATATGCATATGTGTATATATGTAAATATATGCATACAACATGTGCATGTATATAAATAGTACATATCTGTCTATCTCTCTATTGATCTATATCACTCTCTCATCAGTTGCTTACTGGACATTTCCAATATCTAGTTATCATCCCAAAGGCTTCTCATAGAATGTCCAAAATCATTATCTTCCTCCAAAAGCCAATCCTCTTCCTAATTTCTCTATCTGTCAAGGTACCACCATCTTTCCATTTGCTAATTTCCCTCCTCCTCCAAGGGCAGCACTAAGGGCACCTCCGGCTCAGAACCACAGCTCCTTCTCCTTAATCCTCAGAACCTAGTTACCAACTCTGGTTGGTTCTGGCTCCACAGCATCTGACATGCATCTCAGATGCTCTTCACCTCTTGCTTGGATTGTTGCCATAGTCTCTGAAGAAGCCTATTTAGCCTTAGCCTCTTCCTTCTGCAGTCTTTCCTCTACACAGCCACCTAAGGGATTTTCCTAAACATCCAGTCTAGCCATATCACATTCCAGCAAGTTCTAGTGGCTCCCTATTATCTCTAGGATAAGATACAACTCTGAAGCCAAAGCCCTTCGGAGGCAGGCTCCATCCCACCTTTCCACTCTACTCACCACAGACACTCCATGCTTGCCAAAGTGATCTCTTTGCTATTCTTTGTTTACAACATCCCTTGTCCCACTTATATGCATTTGTTCCTTTTTTCTCTCCTTTCTCCCTGTGGAATGGTCTCCCTTCCCATTGCCACTCTTCTGAATCCCCTACCTCTCTTCAAACCTCTTCTCAGGCACAACATCCTGCCTAAAGCCTTTCCTGAACCTCTAGCTGGGAATGCCTTCCTCCCCCTCCCCCAAATTACCTTCTAAATATGTATATATGCAAGTGTGTATAGATATTTTGGTATATGTAGCAGGGTATTGAGTGCCTTCTACCCCTTGATAAAATTATAGGATATAAGGGCAAAGTAACAGTGGAAATGAGGGGTTGAGCTTTTGCCTCTTATGGACTTTGAAAGCTTTCAGCTATTTTTGTTAAGTATATAGAAATGGAGTATCCCATTCCCATGGTTTTCACACTTTGCCAATGTGAAGAGGACATAAAGAAGTATGTGAAGTACCTTAACTGAATGGGGTGAATTTGGGGAGGCTAATTATTCACTGGAAGGCACTTAGGTGCAGTAGGAAGACCTGAGTTCAAATCCAGCCTCAGAAACTTCCCAGCTGTGACTCTAGGCAAACCATTATTCTCTCTTTAGTTTAATTCACTAGAAAAATAATCTTTGTCATAAAAACCCCATGGAAGTTTTGGTCTTTGAGGTCATGAAGAGTCAGACACAATTGAACAATAGCTTTTAACTAACCAAAGGATCATCCATACCTGGGAGCCTTAAAACACTCTCTCCTCTCTCTCTCTCTCTCTCTCTCTCTCTCTCTCTCTCTCTCTCTCTCTCTCTCTCTCACTCAAAAATGAGTCATCTATAATAGTCAAGAATAAACCTGGCTATGGAGGAAGAACCTGTATTTCAAGAGGGTAGAGCTCTTTGGTTTTTCCTTTTGACCTCTTCAAGATTATAGTGGACTAGTAGGAGGAAGAGGGTTTCTTTCTCTTCCTCTCCTTTTACCAGCAGTGACATTTTGTAAGAAAGCAAGTCAGAAAGTCAGTCAACAAACACTTATTAAATGTCTGTTATGTTCTAGACACTATATAAAGCTCTGGGGAAGCAACATTTGGACACTATGAATAAGCAAAATACAGGCAGGATAAATTGGGGATAGTCTCCAAAGGAAGTGACCAATTTGCAGGAGGACTGAGAAAGACTTTTGACAGAATATGGAATGTTAATTGAAATTAGAAAGAAATTGGAGAAGCCCTGGGGCAGAGATGAAGAGGGAGAGTGCTCTAGGCATAGGGGGATGGCCAATGAAAATGTTCCCAGTTGGGAGAGTAGCTTGATGGGAGACACCAAGCCCAGGAGAGAAAGCAGACTTAGGTAGGCCAGCAGGATGACCTTCTCTCAGATATAAGATGTCTGGAGAAGGCAACATAAGAACAGGAGAAATAGGAGAAAAGACATCAGTGCTGAAAGTCAAGCTTGTTTCTATTGTGGGTAGTCTCTATTTAAAGGGCTCTCTAATAGTGTGATCTATGTATGTGCCCGTTCTTCCCACTGACACAGTGCCTATTTGATGAGATAGACTATTTCAGATTATGGGGATAATGTTTGTAGCTACTGATGTGATTGTGCTATATAAGTAAATGCCTTAGCTTCAGCTAATTATGTCAGCTGGCTGACTATCAAAGGTGAATTCAACAATGGGGGCTTGTGAGATACACTTTTAGGAATGAAGATCCAAAGAATACCTTGAATTTGGAATAGGCATATCTTGGGAGTCTGGAGCCATGCATTTTGGGGAAAGGTAATAATACATCTAGGTTTTGAATTTCTTTGCTTTTTTGTTTTCATGTAGAATGTAAGCTCTGCAGGGAATATTTAAAATCTGTATTTGTATTCACTTTGCTTAGCAGTGCCTGACAATAATGATAGGTGCTTAATAAATATTTGTCGATTAAAGCATTATTGAGTATGTACTTTGCCAGATGGTATTTTGGGGCTAGACTGATAAGCCATTACTTTTTACTAGATGAAAACATTGTGAAGACAGATATAATACAAAATAACACTGGGAGCATTTGCTCTCATGAGCCTCTCTGGAAATCACTAAAGGCTTTATGTAGCAGGTAGCACTTAAGAGGAAGCTAGGCATTCTGAGAAGCAAAGAGGAGGTGATGGTTCATTTCAGGGAAGAGGGACAGTCTTAGTATATTGTTACATATGGGGAACAGTATGAATTATTTTTGAGGATCTGATTCAAATATTTCTAGAGCTCATTAAAAGTCTCCTCTAATACTGGTGACCAATGGAATGGAGATGCCAATGGAATGGCAATTTTTAACAGGTTGAAGAGAAGTATTGGCACAAAGGATAAAGACTTGCCCTCAGATTCAGTGAAGTCTGGGTTCAAATTCTAAAGCTGACCCACATTGGCTATGTGACTGGAAAAATCATTTAAATCCTCTGTGCTCCCTGAAAAGTGTCTAAGCCTCTGAGTGGCAGAGAAGGTTTTTTACTGAATGTCAATGGAAGTTCCTCACATCTCACTAGATCACAGTCACAATTCTGTTCCTCCCTCTTACCTGCTACTCCTCAAAAAAAAGGAGATTGTGACAGTTCAGAAAATCTGGAGATACACAGTAATAGTCTAGAATAAAATCATAAAACTGCTGCTCATTTTTCACTAATGAGAGAATGTCTCAGATTTATTATATCAGGAAATACCTTTCTTTTTAACCAATTATGTCAGTGGGCTGACAGTCAAAGGATGAATATATCAATGGGTACCCTAGAATTGTGTAGTCACCTCCTCAATTGTTGCTTATCTTCTGAAAATTTTAGCATGGTCATGGCTTTAGGCCTATTAGTGGCCAGATCTAGCTGGCAAAATTGGTGCTACAATAATAGCTAATAATTTAAAGTTTCAAAGAATTTTAGCTATTTTATCTCATTTAACCCTCACAACAATCCTGGGAGATATATGCTATTATTATCCCCATTTTATAGATGAGGAAACTGAGTCTGGGAGAAGCTAAGTAAGTTGCCTGGGGTCACATAGCTAATAAGCATTTGTGGCAGAATTTTAACTCAGGTCTTCCTGACTCTGAGTCCAGTACTATATCAACTATGTCACTTCTGTGTCTCTGGACTTGATAGTAACATGACAGTAAGATGGTAACATCTGCACCTCAAGCACACAATCCTAAAAAATTCCAGGTGTAAAGGAGAGAGCTCTAACTTGGACTATAGACATACATCATCTGCCTGAAGGAGTTTTTCTAGTCATGAAGGGAATGGTATGTGAACTCAGTTGAGCTGCACAAATAGTGTCTTTTTTAAAGGCATCTCATGATCTTCAAGAATCATTCAGGAAAGAAGAGTAAACAGAATTAATCCTTTGGATCCTAGGATGGCTTGGAAGGGAGTGAGCTAGTTAGAATTTTAGCTACTACAAAGAGAAAAGGAGATCTAGACGAATTCATGATTGCTGAGTGGGGTCCAGGGTCATACAGTCCTCAGAAATTCTAATGGCTTGATCTGGAGTTCTTGCTGCACCACATCACAGAATATTAGATCTGGAAAGGTGCTTAGACACCATTAAGTTTAACTCCCTCATTTTACAGGGGAGGCAACTGGGACTTGCAGAGGGAAAGGGATTTGGCACCACCAGGGACTCTCTGAGTTGGGAGGGATCCCAGTGTCCTTCAGCTTGGACATTCACCTGAGCATAAGCCCCTCCCTTCTCCAGAGCAACATACCTGACAGGTGGTTCTCTAATATCTGATCGGAAACCCCAACTGAGTCCACTTGGGTGGTAGAAAGTCTTCACAGTCAGGTGCCTTTCTGCCTATTTATTACAAGCCATTACAGTTTCTGTACCATAGGTAGACTGGCCTATTTCGTGTTCTTCATACATGACCGTCTATTTCCCACCCATAGGCTTGGAAGTCATCCTCTCCATCCCTCTGCCTCTTAGACATGGTGTTGGGCAGCTAGGAGGTGATTCCATCCACTTTCCAAGCCATTCATCCTCTTCCTGCAAAGCAGAATTGCTTTCCCAGAGCACCTCTCATCAGTTCTTGGGAAGTCTGTTGTTGGAGTCAGTGTTCTCAACTTCTTGGATCCACAACCACTTCCTGCTTGGCCTTGGAAGAGCTAGTGGTTCTCTTGGGATCTGGGCTGAGGATGAGAGACAAGACTGCAAGGCCCCTGCTTCTCTGTTGTGGGGGACTGATTTGTGGGGGAGCGGCAGTTACAGGGAGCCATGCTCCTGAGAATCTAATCTGAATCTAATCTAATCTGAAATCAGAGACACAGCTATGTCAGAATCAAAGCCAGGAGGGTACAGGGGCAACTGATGTAAAGAGCAAGGCAGGGAATCAAATGATCCCAGAGAATCCACCCCCCACCAAGCTGACAGGAGGACCCCTGGGAGGAATTAATCATCCAGGAAACATTTATGAGCATCTACCAGATGTATCAGTCACTAGGGATACAAATATAAAAGTGAAACATTTCCAGCTCTCAAGGAATTTGTAATCTTTGGGGAAAGTTGACATACACACAAACAAATAATACACACACACACACACACACACACACACACACACACACACAGGCAAACACAAACACAGATTCAATACAAAACTAATTTGTGTTGGTGGCCCTAGCAACTTGGGAGAACATAAAAGGCTTCTATGTGGGAGGTTGTGCTTGAGCTGAGCTTTGAAGGAAACTAGGAAGTCTAAGTGGGGAGGAAGGAAGGTGTGAAGGCGGAAGGAAGAATGAATGAAGTGAGAGAAGGGAGGAAAGTAAGATATTCCAGGCCAGGAAATTCAGCAGGAAACTAGCCGAGGGGGAGAAACACAAGGTAGCAGTCCCTGGCAATTGGTCTTATACATAATCTCAGCCCCAAAGAACATTCTTTTTTTTTAATTTGGAAAATTTTATTAATTAATTAAATTAATTAATTTAGAATATTCCATGGTTACAAGATTCATGTTCTTTCCCTCCACTTTTCCCTCTCCCCTCCCAGAGCTGACAAGCAATTCCACTGGGTTTTACGTGTGCCACTGATCAAGACCTATTTCCATATTATTGATATTTGCATTAGGGTGATCATTTAGAGTCTCCATCCCCAACCATATCCCCATTGAACCATGTGATCAAGCAGTTGTTTTTCTTCTGGGTTTCTACTCCAATGGTTCTTCCTCTGGATGTGAATAGTGTTCTTTCCCATAAGCCCCTCAGAACTGTCCTGGATCATTGCATTGCTGCTAGTAGGGAAGTCTTTTATGTTCAGTTGTACCACAGTGTATCAGTCTCTGTGTACAAAGTTTCTCTTGTTTCTGTTCCTTTTGCTCTGCATCACTTCCTGGAGGTTGTTCCAGTCTCTATGGAATTCCTCTACTTTATTATTCCTTTTAGCACAATAGTATTCCATCACCAACATATACCACAATTTGTTCAGCCATTCCCCAATTGATGGGCATCCCCTCGTTTTCCATTTTTTTCCACCTCAAAGAGTGCAGCTATGAATACTCTTGTACAAGTCTTTTTCCTTATTGTCTTTTTGGGGTACAAACCCAGCAGTGCTATGGCTGGATCAAAGGGCAGACAGTCTTTTATCACCCTTTGGGCATAGTTCCAAATTGCCCTCCAGAATGGTTGGATCAGTTCACAACTCCACCAGCAATGAATTAATATCCCTACTTTGCCACATCCCCTCCAGCATTCATTGCTTCCCTTTGCTGTCATGTTAGCCAATCTGCTAGGTGTGAGGTGATACCTCAGAGTTGTTTTGATTTGCATCTCTCTGATTATAAGAGATTTAGAACACTTCTTCATGTGCTTATTAATAGTGTTGATTTCTTTAACTGAAAATTGTCTATTCATGTCCCTTGCCCATTTATCAATTCGTGAATGGCTTGGTTTTTTTGTACAATTGGTTTAGCTCCTTATATATTTGAGTAATTAAACCCCAAAAGAACATTCTTTCATGGAAATGGTATGCTAACTTTACTGAGGTCTTGAAAGGACTGGCACCTGCATATGAGATTAGAGTTTTAGGATCATAAGCATTTTGGCCATTGAATCCTACCTGCTCCTTTTATGGATGAGGAGATTGGGGTCACACACCTAAAGGGGTTTGAACTCAAGTCTTGACTTTCTATGTTCTATTTACTATACCACACTGTCTCTACTTCTTTGGCTTGATCCCAAAGTGCAGAAGTAGGAGCAATGGATGACTACTAGGAGGAAAGTTTGGCCCCAATGTCAGGAAAAATGTCCAAGCAGTGAGTTACCCCAAAGTGGAAAACTGAGACCTACTTTGGTGCCTCAAAATATTACCTCTTAGGGAGTGGCCTCAAGACTAGGTGACCGCTAACCAAGAATGTTGCAGATGAGATGCTTATTCAAGAGTGAGGTAGAGCAAAAGGGCTCTTAGGTCCTTTTCAGCTCAGCCACATACAGTGGGATGGTGGGGTTCTGAAAAAGGGGGAGAAACTTGGTCTAGAGGCTGAAACAACTCCATCCTACCTTGGACCATAAGGCTATTAAGACCACATGATTCCTTCAAGGGGATAGAAAGGGGTGAAGGAGATGAGCATTGGGAAAATCGGAGGGATCTTATTCCTGAATTACCACAAATGATTTACAAAATGATTTTTTTTTTTACAAAATGATTGCTTTGGGTCAACCATAAAATAATTTTCAATCAAAAAATTAATTGATTAGAAGAAATATGAGCTCCAGGCTCAGCTGTTGAAAAGGAATCTCACAGGACTTGAAACACCAGCATTTTCGTTTTGTAGAATACAAAAAAGGGACACCTACAAGCCCAAGGCTGATATTTCTTCCACAAGAGCTGGGAGTTGGTGGTTGGAGGATTGTGAGCAAAGACAAAGGATCACAGAGTCACTAGGGCTCATGGTGAAAGTGGAAACTGGATCCCAGAAGCCTAATAATCTTCCTTTGTGTAGTGCTTAGTTGCCCATGAGGTCAGAGGATTGAGAGCTAATGGGAACCTTAATGACCACATCTTCTAATCCTTCCTATTACTGATAAGGATATTGATGTCTAAAGAGGTTAAGGACTTTGCTCAAAGTCACAAAGAGCAGCTGAGTTGGGATTTAGATTTGGCTTCTCTGACTCAAAATCTCATGTTCTTTTTTTAAATGCTCAAATATTTTCCCTGGCTTTAATGATCTCATGTGATCCTCACAATGGTGATGTGATGTAGATAAGGTAGGTCAGAGGACCTGGACCTTAGAGCATGAGATCTAAGAGATCCCCTAGGCCTGTGTACTGGAGAAGGCTGCTCTCTTTCCCCTCCTTATGCACACTGGAGGACAATTCTCACATCACCAACCCCTCTGCCCAGCAACCCAATGGGAGTGCTTCCTTCCGCCCTTGTCTGGGGTAAGGCAATGTGGGGGGGCACACATGTGGCATGAGGGTTGCAGTTTGGGCACTCAGTCTCTAAACAGTTCACCATCACTGCCTTAGGCCAGCTTTTTCCTTTAAAGTTGGGAAGCTTAGGTCCAAAAAGGTTCACTGCCTTGCCCAAAGTCAAAAGGTAATAAAAATAGTAGAATTGTTATTTGAACTCAGGTCCTCTAAATACAAATGCAAATAACATTTTATTATATCACACTCTCTTCCCATTTTGAAGATGAGAAGACTGAACTTTGGAGAAGTTAAATGACTTCCCTAAGGTCACATCATCATCATCATAAACCAGCATTTACACAATGATTTAAGGTTTGCAAAGCATTTTACAAATATTATATGATTTATCTTCACAACAAACCTAGGAGGTAGATTCTGTTATTACTTCTATCTTACAGATGATGAAACTGAGGCAGACAGAGATTAAATAACTTGCCTACATTCAGATAAAATTCCCAGGCAGTATTTGAACTCCATTTTCTTGATCCTCTCCCCACTGTACCACCTAACTGCCTTTTTAGAAATCAGCAGAGCTGAGCTCAAAGTCAGGTTCTAAACTGTAAGCATAATGCCACTATATCATATTGAGGGGTAAGAGGAAATTACTTCATATCATCCAATTCTAGCTCCCACGAAGGAATGGGGAAGATGAGGGCAAGGATAATATATTCACAATTTGGAGCTTGATAAGATGAGTCCAAGGAGGTGAAATTGCTTTCTCTTTAGCTCCCCTGTACCCCCTCCATGGTTCTCCAGAAAGGCACTCCACATTCAAGGTGGATCAGAAATCCTCTCCAACCTCTAACTCATGGCCCTCCCTCAGTGTTTTACTGGTCAGCAAGAGAAGTTACTTTGTTCAAAGCAGATATTTGACATAATGTAATTAGAACAACAGAAGTTCCCCTTTGTAAAACTTTGAGTTTACTTTCCCATGAGTACACAGAGCTTTTATGGGAAGAATGGAACTTTGTATGGAATGAGTGAGGCTTATAAACATGGCAGTGTCACCATATGATCTCTCTACACGCTCCTTGAAAGGCCCTGAGATTTCTGGAAGAATTCCAGGCAGCCCAGCAATGGATTGATGGTACCATCACAGCTGTGGGTGGGAAACATCCTGTAGAGTGGGAGACATGGAAGATGGAGAAGAGAGAAGGGATGAATCTAAGGGTGAGGCATGCTCAGGAGGCAGGCCACTTGATCTGCACTAGTCATTCCTTCAGCACTGGACAGAGGAAAGTAGTTTAAGCTGCCCCTGGAAAGCAGGAAGTTGGGTGTCAGTTGCAAATGAATTTTATTGTAGTTTCATGTTGGAACAAAATAATTGCCATAGTAACATTCTCTTAGAATGTGGGGATGAATGCTTGGATACACCTTTGTAGAATTATAAGTAGTTAGGAACGGTCTGATCCTGAAACGTGTTACTTAGGTACTTTTTAGTCTGATGTTTTCATCATATTTTTTCAATTAACATGCATTTATTTTCTCTCCTTCCAACTATTGATCAGCATGAGGGAGGGGAAAGAACCTCTAAGAACAAATATTTATGTAATCAAGCAAAACAAATTCCCACGTTAACCATGCCAAGCAGAGGTTTCTTATTCTGCATCTTGAGTCTATTACCTCTCTGTCAGGAGGTGGGTAGCATTTCATTATTAATCCTTTCAAATTGGGGTTGGTCATTGTTTTACCAATGGTCTGAAGGCTTTCAAAATTATTTATTTATACAGTGTTGATATTATGGTATAAATCTGTCTACTGAACCTGCTCACTTCACTCTTTGTCAGGCCACAGTTCTAGGTTTCTCTAGAATTATCCTATTCATCAATTGATAAATCAGACTACTAGCCCATGACATTCATATCCCATAATTTGTTTAGCCATTCCCCAATTAATGGGCATAGTCCAAGTTTCTTAATCTTTGCTTCCTTCCACCCCCAAAAGAGCTTCTATAAATACTTTTGTACCTCTGTATCTATTTCTTCATTCTTTAATCTCTTTTGGGGGCATACAGGTCTAGTTCTGGTATTGCTTTGACAACATGTAAGCAAAAGTTACTCACTCTGGAGGCATAGTTCCAGAGACATAGAGTGAAAAAAAGTGCTGGATTTAGAGTCTGAATCCCCTCTCAGCTTTGGGTACTCATATGATCTTGGGCAAATGACTTAGCTTCTATGGGTCTCATTTTCCTCATTTCTAAAATTAGGGGGTTGGACTGAATCACTCCTAAACTCTCATCTTTAAATCCTATGAGCCAATGAAATATGGCAACTACAAGTCATTCAGCATCCTGAAAGCTGAATTGTGGGATCAGTGGTGGCTGGGGTGTCAGAGGGCATTGTAGTTCAGTCCTTACTTGAACTTCCTTCTATATTAACATTAATTAATTCTTAATTAATTAATTAACCTTAATTAATTAATTCCTTCTATATTAACCTTGACAAGGAGTCATCCAGTCTTCCTTTTACAATCTCCACTGATGGGAAACCTACTGCCTCCCAAGGCAACCTGTTTCACTAGAGATGGCTCAGTCATTCATAATTATTATTTCCTGCGGTGAACCCTAAAGTTCCTCTTTGTAGCTCTGCTTCTGCCCTCTGAGGCTCAGCAGATGGCATCCAATCCAGTCCAATGCCAATGTCTTCTAAGAGATCATCTTTTTCTATGCCTTTAGATAAATAAAAATTCCCCATTTTATTTATAAATGCCATTTATAAATAAATTTATATATGTATGTATAAATGTTGAGGCTGTGGATAGATAATGGGTCTTGAGTCAGGAAGACTTGAATTCAAATCCTGCCTCAGACACTTATTACTTGTGTGACCCTGTGCACGTAACAAACACTGTTTGCCTCAGTTTCCTTAATTTGGAAAATGGGGGCAATAATAGCACTTCTTCTACCCCTGGCCTTTGTGGGGGTCAAAGCATAGCGCTTAGAGCATAGTAAGTGCTCTATAAATGTTAGCACCAGGTAGCACAGTGTATTAAGAGTTCCAGGCCTGGAGCCAAGAAGGCTTATTTTTGTGAATTCAAATCTAGCCTCACACTTACTAGCTGTATGACCTTGGGCAAGACACTTAACCCTGTTGATCTCAGTTTCCTCAACTGTAAAATGAGCTGGAGAAGGAAATGGCCAACCCCTCTAGTCTCTTTGCCAAGGAAACCCTAAATGGGGTCACAAAGAGTTAAACATGATTTAAAACTACTGAATAAAAACAATTATTATTATTATTATATCTCTCTATGTATGTATGTATGTGTATCTCTATCTAAAGCATCTACTATCATGAGAGATTTAAATGGATGGCCCAACATCCATAACTAATACTGAGAGGCAGGACCCTGGCTCTCTTACCTCCTTCTCCAGGGTCTTTTCTATTGTGACAAGTATCTTTCCTGAGGCAGTATGTCCCAACAGAAGGCATCCTGGATTTGGTGCCTAAGCACCTGAGTTTGAATCCTAATTCTTTGCCCTAACCTCTCAGTAAGGATTAGCCATATGGTTGCCACAGTCCCTTCCAGAGCTGTGGTCAGAGCTCCTCACTCCTCACTGGGGTCCCAGGGATTTTTGAAAGCATAACTTGGCTCCTTCCTATCTCTACAGTTTTCTTGTACGTTGCCTCCTCTGCATATTCTAGGATCCAGTAGCATTGGCCCCCTTGCTGTTCCTCACACTCGATTTCCATCTCCTGATTCTAAGAGTTTGTACTGATTGTGGTACACTTTCCCTCCTCCTCTCTACCTTCTGGCTTCCCTGGCAGCCTTCACGTCTCTGCTAAAGTCCTACCTTTAGAAAGAAGCCTCTCCCAGGCCTTGTTAATCTTAGCACCTTCCCTCTGAAACCACCCCGGATTTATTCTGCTTAGATCTTGTCAGTAGATGATTTAATGATGAGCTCTTTGAGAACATGGACTACTTTTTTTTGCTATTTTTCTTTGTATACTCAGTCCTGGCACACAGCAGGTGCCTAGTGAGTGCTAGCTGCCTGACTAGTTAGAATATGCAGTTCAGTAGGATGAGCCTGTAGAATCCTGCTTTCCAATGAGAGTGACAAGGAGTCCTCTCTTCTCCCTCCCTCCCTCTCTCTCTCTCTCTCTCTCTCTCTCTCTCTCTCTCTCTCTCTCTCTCTCTCTCTCTCTCTCTCTCTCTCTCTCTCTTTCTCTCTCTCTCTCTCTCTCTTTCTCTCTCTCTGTCTCTCTCTCTGTCTCTCTGTCTCTCTGTCTCTCTCTGTCTCTGTCTCTGTCTCTCTCTCTCTCTCTCTCTCTCTCTCTCTCTCTCTCTCTCTCTCTCTCTCCCCCCCTCCCGTGCAGGGACCAAAGCTTCTCACTCTGAGGAAGGCCACATAACTCTTCTGAAGGAAAGCAGAAAGGGTATGTTATGGTCGGGCTAGCCTTATGGACATGTCATGTCTAATCTTGGATCCTGTGATAAAGGATGGAAAGGTCTGCAATTTGCAAAACTGTGCAAAAACTGAAAAGTGCAAACCTAGGTATGATTGATATGATATGATACAATATGATAGGGAGTGTGTAGAGCCACTCTATGCTGGTGATTAGGGGCCCATAAACAGGGATTCCAGGAAAGATGCTTCTGTCAAAGGAAGGTATTCATCATCCATGTGGCGATCAAATGGAGTAAATGGGATACCATGCCAGGTCACAGTAGTGTTCATGGAGGACGTACATTCAAAATAGGAGACAAACGACAGAGTTTGTAGCTGGTCTCAGGTCATGTAAGGACCCATTATTCTGACTCCATAAATCACTGAAATTTATATATATGTATGTACATATATATATGTTAATTACTACCTCTCTCTGGGTCTCAGTTTCCTACTTTGTAAAATGAAAGGGTTGGGCTACATTCCCTGTGTGGTCCCCTTTATTAGTTCTATCATCATGGCACTCCTGAATCCAGGACCAGTCTCTTTCCAAATACCACACAACCTCCGTTTTCATTTGATGGTGAACTCTATAGAATGGAGGTTATTCCGGAGACTTTCACCATTTATGGCACAGAACCCCTTTGAAGCCAGTGACTGTTTCCTTTTTGTCTTGGTTTCCCAACACTCAGCACGGTGTGTGGTATACAGTAGGTGCTTAATGATTGAGTGATTCATTGATCCATTCCAGTGTACATCCATAAATAGGGAAATTACAGAATCTGCCTTATAACCATAATAAAGACATGTGCTAGGGAAGATGCGCTTTCTGTGTTAAGAATAGCCATATTTTCTATACAAAGGACCTTTGGAATAACACAGTAAATTCTCACAACAGCATTACTTGTTGCCTTCTTAGGTTATATATACCACATTGATTTGGAGGTTTATCCATGAATTTCATTTCTTGATAATTTCAGTGCCCTGCTCCATTCACCACCCCGTGACCAGTTGTACCTTTAGGTAATGGGATTAGGGTAGAGATTTATAGTAACCTACTATAATACACACACACACACACCACATACACACACACACACACATATTCTGATACAGGGTATCAGAAGGGGCTAGTGACAAAGCCTCAGTCTTCTATGAAGGGAGAGGGCAGAGACTGGCTCTTTGTATCATGGAATTGTTGAATTCACAGCTATGAGACTAGCAGGAGTTTCCTGCAGTCAGTAAACCAATCATAGCATGAAAAGCAAGATTAGACCTAAACAAAGAGAGACAAGAGGATTCTGGGCCTTTGGGGGCTGACCTCGTGCTGGGGACAAGCATAGAAAGAATTCCTGCAAATACCTGGGACTCTTGCTTAACCAGGCTGAGGTGAGATGGGGCTCCCATGGATAATGGACACTACGCATAATCCACAAAGCAGCTTGTAGCTATAGGTTTTGAACTCTTTCCTTGTCTGGCTGATTTTCAGAGCTTCTGAGAACCAACAAAGTAGATACAAAGGAGTTATTCCTCATGAGGATCAAAAGAAAAAATATATATGTAATGTACTTTGCAGACCTTAAGCCTGGATGTGACCATCATCATCATCATTGTTATTATATTTATTTTCCTCTTCAAGTGTGGGAAGGGATATATTTTAGTTAACAAGCATTTACTAAACATTTACTGTGTGCCAGGCAGGCACTGTAATAGGTTATGGAGAGAAAACAAGGAAGGAAAAAAAGAGAAAGAAAAAGAAAGAAGAAAGAAAGAAAGAAAGAAAGAAAGAAAGAAAGAAAGAAAGAAAGAAAGAAAGAAAGAAAAGAAAGAATGAAAGAAAGAAAGAAGAAAGAAAGAAAGAAGAGAAGAGGAAAGAAAGAAAGAAAGAAAGAAAGAAAGAAAGAAAGAAAGAAAGAAAGAAAGAAAGAAAGAAAGAAAGAAAGAAGAAAAAGAAAGAAAAGAAAGAAAGAAAGAAAGAAAGAAGGAAGGAAGGAAGGAAGGAAGGAAGGAAGGAAAGAAAGAAAGAAAGAAAGAAAGAAAGAAAGAAAGAAAAGAAAGAAAGAAAGAAAGAAAGAAAGAAGAAAGAAAGAAAAGAAAGAAAGAAAGAAAGAAAGAAAGGAAGGAAGGAAGGAAGGAAGAAGGAAAGGAAAGCAGGAAGGAAGGGAAGGTAGGAAGGAAAGAAGGAAGGAAGGATGGAAGGAAGGATGGAAGGAAGGAAGGAAGGAAGGATGGAAGGAAGGATGGAAGGAAGGAAGGAAGGAAGGAAGGAAGGAAGGAAGGAAGGAAGGAAGGATGGAAGGAAGGAAGGAAGAGAAAGAAAACATTCCTGCTGGCTGAGAGCTCACATTCTAAGGAGAAAAACAATGAACAAATAGTTATGTATACATAAGCTCTCTAAAGAATAGATGGAAAGTAATTTGAGTGGCAGAAGGCTTCCTTCTGCCTCTTCTCATGCTTCCTCTTCCTGCTAAGTTTAGCTTATGTACAAACCTACCCCCTCTCCCACTATCTGAAGACTCTCCAATTTGACCAGCTGACATCATTCTTGGCCTCTTCAGATCCTCAAAGCATTCATTTAGCCATTCTGTCAGTTGAGAAGGGCTTCTTATATAGTAGATGTATTCCAGTTGCTAGAGATTGAGAGAAAGGCAAAAAGATGTTCCTTGCCCCCAAGGAGCCTGACAATCTCACAGGGAAGATGACATATGAACAACTATGTTGCAAATAAGAACATACAATATAAATGAGATCTCTTCCTGAAGTCTTTGTGAATCTTCCCAAAGTCATATCTCATATGGTAGTGCCAGAGAATTTACAGAATTCCTCTTAGGATGGTAGAGATTTTTCATGGTCTATCAAGTCCAACTCCCTCATTTTCTGCTGGGGGACCCAGAGGCTTATGGGAATTAAGTGACCAATGTTACACAAGTGATATATCCTGGAGGTAGAATTTGAACCCAGGTCCCTCTGATTCCAAAGTCAGTACTTTTTTTTTCTGTATCCAAGGGGTTATCTGCTGCTGATACTCCTCCACACTTAGCAAGGCTGGTCCTTGGACAGCAAGCACTCTCTGCCATTAGGATTATCCCCTTGGTAGCTTGGTGAGACCTGCTAGAGCTGAATTACATTGGTATAGCTTTGAGAAGCTTGAGTTATTTCTCTAATAGCATCTTCTTAGAAAAGGCATTTGGCAGAGGGATGTCTTATAACTATGAATCATTATTACCATCCTTAGAATTTTCATGATTGGGAAAAATGGCACTGTGTTTTTCCATTTGTAGACTCCTGGGTTCCAGTTTCTCTTGGAGGAGGTATTATGCATCCTCATTTGGAGAGTAAGGAGGGAAGAGGCAAACCTAGAGGGACCAAGTTATAGAAGCTGAGAGAGAATGGCAATTGATGGGACTGTCACAATATCGATGAGGATGGGGTGGGGCTCAACATGATCAGCTGCTGCAGAAAGATCGGGACTCCCCAAGACTGAAGAGAAATCTTGGGGCTTGGCAACTGGGAGCCATTGTAACCTTGGAGAGAGCAGCTTTAGGATTCTGTGTGGAAACTGTTTTGGGAGGTAAAGGAGTGAGTGGGTGGTTGTAGACATGGAGGCACCAACTGCAGACCTTGTTCCAGGAGAGAATAGTTGATGAGATCAGCTTTATAATCTCACAGTGCATTTCCATGATGTGAGCACATCCTCTGGTATGCTTCCTTTGCCATGACAGGTCACCCCCCAAAAACAAACAAACAAACAAACAGAGATCCAAAGAACTCGGGGAAATCATTCCACTCCCCAGAGATGCTTTCGATGTACCACCGGATGCTGGGAGGTTGGGTACAGCTGCTGTAGCTGCTCTCTGTCGACTTTTCAAAGTTGACTATTCCCCCCTCACCAGCCCCCGATTTCTCATCATTTAGGTGCCATGGTGATGAGAAGCATAGAAATGCATGCATAGATAGCACAATTTGCATTTTTCTTTATATCAGTAAGAGATTCCCATTTATACCCAGGACTAAGTGCTCATCAAACCTAAATGGTTATCCTCTGAAATGAGATTTCTCAAAGTGGATGGGCTGAGGGGGAGCCATATGTTTTGTAGTCTCTCTAATGTTGCTTCCTGTAATACACAGTTTGCTGCGAGAATCTGGGCATGACCGGCTAAGTAAAAACAGATGGGCAACCTTTTCATTAAGGGCATTTTTCATAGGATTTGGCAAGACATGTATATTGCTGACTGATTTATGGCGTGTTTTGATCTTTGGCTATAGAAATAATTCTGTAAATGCTTTTGTAAATTCAAACCACTAGATTAATGACAGTTATTTTTAGGTCAGAGCAGATGGAAGGGGAGATGGGGGGACCTGTCCAAGTCTGGCTCTGGTTCTACTAGAGCCAGCATCATGAGATGGGAGGGGGAGCAAAAAAAAAATCCATTGTTGCTGGGGTCTGGGGTCGGAGGACCCAGGTTCAAATCCTTTCTGTGATGTCTTACTTTGTGACCTTGAGTAAGTCTTTTTAACTTCCTATACCTATTAGATTCCTCCCCTAAAGAACAGAGGAAGTGTGCCAGATGGCTTCTAAGGTCCTGTTCAGCTGTAGATCTATGATCCTCTGGCTACATGATAATGGCCACACTATTAAATCTTTTAGTGCCCTAGGCAAGTCTCTCTAGCTGGAATTTATGGGAGAGTAGCTGATTTGCATTGCTAAAAGGAATTTTCCACTGTAATTCCTACACCAATGAAATGACAGATCCCCAAGCCCCCAAATATTGTGATTTTTCTACTATTAATCTCAGTCTTGGCACCTTTTCTGATGCAATTCAGATAGAAATAGTGGGCACAAATTGTTGTCTTGCTCTTTTCTTTTCTACTGAATGACCTACAGACTTATAGTCCAGGTAGAATGTCCTTACTCAGTTTCTCTTTTTGAAAGTTTTTTCACTGTACATGACTTGAAAACTCTGAGTACTCAGTATTGGAAAAAATCTATTCAAAATGTTTTTATTAAGTTTTTTTTTTTTCTGGATCAGTGCTACGTCCAGATATTTGAAGACACCAATTTAGTCTGTTGATTCTCCCACTTCATTTGGTGAATTCACAGGGATGTTTTTGTGTCTCTAGTGGTAGTGTGGGGACTTATTAACTTTCTCCTTTCTTGTTCTATGGAGTTCAGGCACAAGTAGTCCTAGCATGTCTTTTACACTGAATGTTCTGTGGATAGTTACTGTTCAGGTAGATTGAATTGAACATAGTAGGGTCTGAGCTAATTTAAGGCAGGCTTACTGAAAACATCCGCAATACACACCTCCACCGCAGGCAAGTGTTACCCAGGACTCATATTATTCTACCATGCTTTGGCTCTCCTGCGCTGGGTCTCTGTATTTGGAACGCTTTTCATTCCAGGTAACTTGGACATTATAAATATTTAATATTGTGATATCTATCTATCAGAAATGTAATGTGAGCTCTGGGATGCTATGGGAAGCAGTTTGGTCTGTGCTGATGGACAGGGTATTTGTGGGGTTCTCTAAAACATTTGGAAGTGGGGAGCCTCTGATGCATTATTCTGGTTTACCAGGTCATGCATAGCTAAGTTTTTAGTAGGTGCAACATTTTTTAGCCTGAACAATGTTGTTAAGTTTTACTGCTTCTTTGCAGGATTTTCATTGGCTACTTAATCTAGATTTCTGAGGGAAAACTCCTATATACTTTCTGATGGCCATGAACAGTTTCAGAATTGCTATTTTCATCTTCTGTTTCTATAAACAAGTCTGCTTGACTCGTCCATTTCCCCAGAGATGGGAGCTTTTGAGAATTCAATGAGGGTGCCAAAAAGAAAATGTATTTTTCTTAATTTTTTTTCATAAATTAATTGTATGCATCCTCATGGCTATCATGCGATAAAGAATCTTATATAGCTATCAGGAACTCCTTGATTTCTTTTTTTTTTTTTAGACTTTTACCTTCTCTCTTAGAATCAATACTATGTGTTGGTTCCTAGACAGAAGAGTGGTAAGGGCCAGGCAATGGGGGATTAAGTGACTTTCCCAGGGTCACATTCAGCAAGGAAGTGCCTGAGGTCAAATTTGAATCCAGGACTTCCCATCTCTGGATCTGGCTCTCAATCCACTGAGCCACCTAGTTGCCCTCAGAACCCCTTGATTTCTATAAATGACCAGTTGCTTGATGCTTTATTGCTATATTATTGGTTGAGTTCATTTGACTTCCAACTGCTAGGGACAATCTATTGGTTTCCTCTTTGCCTACTTATCAACATCTGTATGAGGTAACTGGGGTTATAAAGACAGGAACTGGATATTATTTGGCCTAAAGGTCAAAAAAGCATTTGTTGAGTTCTTACTAGGTGCCAGATATCGTGCTTAGCTTTGGAAAGTGGTCTTCATCCAGTTGGGGAGACGTGTATACAACAGTGTCTAGACATATGTCCAAAGTATTATAGGCTACATTGGACAACGTCAGGGCCATATATCATTTTTCCACGCTTTATTCGTTTTCTTGTGAAATGGAGTTTATTTGATGTAGAAGTTTTGTTGCAAATTTTCAAGCTCTTTGTCTTGCCATTTGAGGCCATCTCTCAATCCCTTTCTTCCTTTTTGGATGAGTCTTCAGGCAACATGTCCTGTTTTGTTCATTTTGATTTGGGGGGTTTGACTGGTATTCACCTCCCCCCACACTCCCCCAACATCAAGTGGGGGGCTTTGAGTAGGTTGTCATCATCATCATCATCATCACCCTTCAAAAAGGAGGAGGGCAAATTCCATTTTGTTTCTGTGTGGATTAAGGTTGGTAAGCGATCTCCCGATGGACAGAGGCCGTGGTTCTGTCGTTCCTGCTTTTTCTTTCTGGGTAAGTAAAGATGTCTCCCTCTAAGCCATTGCTGTCGCCATGCCCGGTGCCCCTATATTTAGAGCACTCAAAAGTTGACACTGTTTTCTGGAAATGGTATAGGATTTTCTGCTTATACAAAGGAATTTATGCTGTAGATCATCTGAGGGAGCTCATTGTTAAAACAGGATGAGCAGCGTTTCCTTTGGGGTTGAGGGCTATGATGAGTGATAGATAGCAGGGAAGGAATGTAGTTTGGAATCATCTCCAAGGGAGAGGCAACATGTCAAGAATCTGGAAAGGCATTCCATTGACCTGGGCATTTTTCCACTCCCAAAGCCTGTGCCCTTGTCACATGCCCTCCTCTTGTCTGCTACCTCCTCTTCCAGGCTCCTTTTCTTCTCTGGAACCACAGCTGCCCAGAGTTAGACATAGCTCAGCCAGAAGTTTTTTAGTTCCTCACCAGTTAGCACCTCCTTCCCTGGACCTTGGGGGTGGGAAACCAATCAGATTCATATCAGCTGGACTCTATACCTTCTGTAAGAGACATCAAGAAATACTCAGATCCCTGAGTGCCCTGAAGGGAAGGTAGACCCAGGAATCCCATAAAGCTTTTCAGAAAAATGTGACTAGTCCAAGGTCTCGAGATCATGGGCTCACAACAGGTCATGGCCTCAGTCAGTCAACAAACACTTCCTAAGTGCCAGGCAGATTGTGCTAAGTACTTCGGATATAAGGAAAGGGCAGACCTTTTTTACTGTTATGATCTGAAGGTCATGCTGGTAGAATGGTCTCATGCACTTAGAAAGGGCTTTCCAAGCCATATCGTCCAACTCCCGTTCTTTACAGAGAAGGAAACTGAGCTCTATTCGCTTTTGTGAGACACAGAAAACATCAGAGGCAGGGTTTTAGCACAGACTCAGTGCTTCCCTTCATCCTCTGTTGCTCTACTTTCTTACCCTTCCTCCTCCCACTGGTGGTCTGAGGATGGCATATTTTAAAGCTAAGTTAGATTGGAAGAGACCTTTGTGACCAGCTAGTCCAAAGCCCCCCATTTTATCAATGAGGAAACTAAGACTAGAAGCTGAGTGACTTCTCCAGGGCCAATCAGCTGATGAGTTTCAGAGACTGCATTTGAACCCACCCCTTCCTGATTTCAAGTCCTGCACTTTATCCGATAGGCCATACTGACTCTCAGGCATCCATCCCAAGCTGAGGTTTATTTTATTTTATTTTTTAAAGTGGATATTTTTGGGGAGTGTTTCTGAACTGCCCAGACTTAGAGCAACCAATCTCCAGCCCCAAGTTGGGGGTGAGGATGGCTGCTTTGATTTGGAGGGCTCATTCTTGGCTCCAACGTGGACGAGCATGGCGGGCTGTCTGCCACCGGTCTCTCCTCCACCCTCCACTATGTCCAATTCAGCCAATGACTTTTCCTTAAATAAGACGCCCCAAAGGGCTGGTTTCTTTCAGCATACAGACCGGGAATCATCTCCCAAAGTTCATTTCGTGCCGCTGTTGATCTCCCACGACATCTATTTTGTTAGTCACTTGGCCAAGTGCAATCTCGGTTCTGGCCCCTTTGCTTGGTCCTTCCACGTTTCCAGGGGAAGCTCCCCCCTCTCGCCAGCCTGCCTTGAATCCCCTTTCCGCTTCTGTGGTGAGAGGCTGGCCGGGAGTGCTCGCTGGCTATTTATTGATCCAGCCCTGGCTAATAGAAAGCTCCTTTCATTGCATTCCTGAAGGTTCTCCGTTCCTTCCCACAGAAAGAATCCTGCTGGCCTTGCAAGTTGGGGATGGCACAGTCCAAATGGATTGCTCAGAGGTGGGGGAGTGAGAGGGGTGTGCAGAAGCTCTTGGGTTTCTTTGGCTTAAACCTGACAGGAATCTGGGGGTGGGGGTCTCCCCGGAACCAATCAGGGCCTTGGAGCCAATGAACTTCATTGTGTTGCACCTGAGCTTGGGAGATGGAGCAGGGGAAAACCAGTTTCTTTCTGGAAGCCCCGGATGGTCCGCAGGTAGCAGCAGTGTGAGATGAGAGGTTTGGAGAAAGAGACTGTTGTTGGAGTTGATCTGACATCAGAAACTGGGCATGGCTTCAGCAAGCTGGGCCAAGCACTTCCACTGAAGCCAGAAAAGGCATCATTGGCGGGGCAGACCTGGGCAGCTCGGGCTGCACTGTTGGAAAATCGAAGAAAAGAAGGGGGAGCCTGGCAAAAGGTAAATGGTGGGGAAGGCGGGCTATGGGACCATGGAGAGTTCCCACGGAATGCCGGAATGCCAGCTCCCTGCCTGCTGAAGACTCGGTTCCCACGTAGAGACGGGAAGCTGGGCATGGTGGAGGGAGCGCCAAGCTTGGCGTCTAAGCACCTGCTGGAGAATTCTGCATTATGAACCAGCTCCAGGATCCTGTCACCTCTTTGAACCTGCGATTCTTCGACTTTACAATGTGATGTGTCTTCAAGCCCTGCCTCAATCATAAAACACCCTGGAAAATTCCTCCTACTATTGTGGCCAGTCAGAGATTTAGAATTCGAAGGGACCCTGGAGACCACTGAGGCCATTCTCTCATTTTACAGATGCAGGAAGCAGAAGAAGGATAACTAGGAAGAATCTGCAATGAAGCAAATTTAGAACTGAGGGAAAGAAAAAACTTCTGAACAATTAGAGCTCTCATAAAGGAGGCAGGCAAGGAAGAGCTTTTACAGTGGAGGGGGAAAATGGAGAGGTGGGCAGTGCTTGAACCTCACTCTAATGAGAGCAGGAAAGAATACTCTGTCTCTGTCTCTCCCTCCCTCTCCCTCTCCCTCTCCCTCTCCCCCCCCCTTCTCTCCTTCAGTGAAGTATAGAAATATGGGAAGAAGTGATAAAAGAGAGGGCAGATTGAGGGTGGCAGTAGTCAGAAGCCAGACAGCCTTTTGAAAAGGAATAAAAAGAGAAAGGAAGAAACAGAAAAAAGAGAACAGAGGGAAAATACATAGTAATCATAACTGTAAATGAGAATGGGATGAGCCTACCCATAAAATGGGAGCAGATAGCATAATGGATTAAAAAACAAAATCCAACAATATGTTGTTTATCAGAGACACACTTGGATCACAAAGACACACACACAGAGTTAAAATCAGGAGAAGGAGCAGAATCTATTATACTCCAGCTGAAGTATATCTTCAGTTTACTTCAGCTTACATTCAGCTGAAATAGCAATCATGATCTCAGACAAAGCAAAAACAAAAAGATATTAAAAGATGATCAGGGGGTACATTTTCATAAATGTACCACAGATGATGAAGTAATATTAAAATTTATAATGTTTCGTTAATAAAATATTTTCTTAAATGTTTAAGTGATTGAGTCTTTTTTGAAAAATAAGAGCCATTTCCCAATTATTAAATTGTTGAGGGATATGTTAGTCAATTTTCAGAAAAAGAAATCAAAGCTATTTTTAATCATATGAAAAGTGCCTAAATCATGATTCTGGAGAACAATTTGGAAGTATACCCAAAAGGCTATGAAACTGTGTATGACATCTCAGAAAAAGAAATTGAACAAGCCATCAAGGAACTTCCTAGGAAAAAATCCCCAGGGACAGATGGATTCACAAATGAATTCTATCAAACATTTAAAGAACAGCTAATCCCAATACTATTCAAGTTATTTGACATAATAAACAAAGAAGGAATTCTACCAAATTCCTTTTATGAAACCAATATGGTACTGATTCCAAAGCCAGGCAGGTCAAAAACAAAGAAAGAAAACTACAGACTGATCTCCTTAATGAATATAGATGCAAAAATCTTAAATAGAATAGTAGCAAAAGGACTCCAGCAAGTTATCATGGGGATTATTCACTATGATCAAATGGAATTTATAGATGCAGAAAAAGCCTTTGACAAAATACAATAGCCATTGCTATTAGAAACACTAGAAAGTATAGGAATAGACAGGCCTTTCCTCAAAATAATAAACTATATATTTAAAACCATCAGTAGGTATCATCTGCAGTGGGAACAAGTTAGAAGCTTTCCCAATAAGATCAGGAGTGAAACAAGGATGCCCATTATCACCTCTATTAGTTAATATTGTTCAAGAAACACTAGCAAAGCAATTAGAGAAGAAAAAGAAATAGAAGGAAACTAAGATATCACTCTTTGCAGATGATATGATGATCTACTTAAAGAACCCCAGAAAATCAACTAAAAGGCTAGTTGAAATAATTAGCAACTTTAGAAACTGTGTATGACCCAGCAAGACTAATACCTGGGTTGATCCTTCAGCATCGTAGACTAGATCAATATGGGAACAGGAAGGAAACTTGAGGGCAGAGAAAAAGGATGTATGGGATGGTCATAGAGGACCTTGAGGAAAAATGAGAAAGTAAATTGCTTTAGGATGAAGAATAAAAAAGAAGACAGTGGTTTATCAAACTAACACGTTGAGGTTGTATGTGATGCTCCATACCCATAGTCCCCTCTCTGCAAAGAAGTAGAAAGGGGGATGCTTTTTCAAATCTTCTTTGGGGTCAGTCTTCACCTAAAAAAATTCACACCATTTAGCTTCTATTGTTTGATTGTCTTCCTCCTCCCATCTCCATCACTGTGGTCTTTGTATATTTTGTTTTCCTTTGCTTTGCATTATGGGATTATAGATTTAAAGCTGGCAGTGATCTTTAAGGTTGTGCATTCCACCCTTTCATTTTACAGAAGAAGAAACTGAGGCCCAGCATCACACAGCTAGTAATTGAGGCAGGATTCCAACCCCAGTCTTCATGACTCTGAGTCCAGAGCCCTAGACACACAGGTAAGCCAGGAGCTTCTATCACAAGAGGAGCCAGTAGCTAGGACCTAGGAGGAGGAGGCACCACTGTTACTGTCAACACAGCCATTTGCATCTTGAGATTTTATGTTATTTAAAAGTGAGAGCCAAATCCAGGTTACTCTTGACGTTGAGGGAGGGTTCAGATGGCATTGCATTGCTTGAGAAATCCCCCAGATAATTATTAAAAAAATAACAACAAATCGTAATAATCTAAAATATAAATAGGGTGAATATAGGAATAGGAGTAGTAAATGAAACAATATAATTAATAAATAAAACATGACCATCACTAAGATTTCTATAGCATTAACTTTTGTAAGACACTTTATAAATATCATCTCATTTGATTCTCATGACAACCCAGGAATTAGGTACTCTTATTATCTCCATTTAAGGGGTGAGGAACCTGAAGCAAACAGAGGTAAAGTGACTTTCCCAGGGTCACACAGCTAGGAAGTGTGGAAGGCCATATGTGAACTCGAATCTTCCTGACTTCCTGGGGGGGTGCTTTGTCCCCTGAGCCCCAAGCTGCCTTGCTTGCAAGAGGGGAGGCATCTTAGCATCTTTCCCCTCTGCTGCACCGCAGGAAGTGAGCCTCCCGGGAAGTCACGTCTTTGTCTAGTGTGTCTGTGCTTTTTGGCCTGGTCTGGGGCGGCGTTTGGTGCCTCCCTAGAGAAGTGCAGGTGGGGGAGTCACTTTTCTAAGAAAGGCTGAGTGTTCGCTGATAAGGCGGCGCGGAGCCTGCCCAGGCTGCCTCCCAGAGAAGAAGGTTGGCTCGGACGCCACTTCAGCACCCCGAGGGCACACTTGGGAGTCCCAGCTGTAATGAATACCCGGCCATTAGGCTCCAAGCCTACGTCAGCTCTTCCGAGTGCTAAGGGACCCCCGAGGTCAGCATGTTCAGGGCTTCCTTACCCGGCGCCCTGTGCATCCGGGAGCCAGACAGGCTTTCTCTTCCATTTCAAGGAGAGACAAATAGAGCCGTGAAATCTCGGCCAGGGGCACTCGCTGCTCCCCAGCCTCCGCCTGGAGTCTGCCCAGGAGCATCCGCAGATATCTGCAGGGAAGCTGAGCGGCCCCAGGGAAGGTGTCAGGACGCGCGCGTGCGCGAGTGTGTGTGTGTGTGTGAGGACCCCATCCCTTGACTCAGGGGCTCAGGGAACAAGAACAAGCCCGGGGTTGGGGCTAGAGTGGTGCTAGCCAAAGAGCCATGGCATCCTAGACCCTGGGAGGACCCCCAAAAGCAGTAAACGTCAGAGGTGAGATTTGAACCCGGGTCCTCAAGCTCCAAAGTCCTCCACTCTGGGTCCTTTGCCAAGACGCTCCTCTCAAGGAACCCCCAGAGTTGTTCCCTTCCTTCAATCTCTGTGGAGTGAGGATCACTGTAAAGGGGGCTTAAGGCGGAGAGGTTGGAGCCAGGCAAGGGACAGGCGGGCCGTGTGTGCTGCGCTGGGCTCGCTAACAATCTGGCATTTCTCCTTTCGTACATCGCGGGGCACCTGTGTCCTGGCGGACCCCGGCCTGAGCTTTGGGGCAGCTGACCTATTCGTGGCTGGGCAGCATCTTCTTTTCTTACTTCAGACTAGGGCATGGGCTAAGCCTGTGACCGCAGGGGCTGGGCCACAGGCTTGGGGAGGGTGGACCCATGGGGCGGGTGCCAGCCTGGCTCCCCAAAGCTGATATGCTCCCATCTAGTAGTATGGGGACCCGGAGCTTCTTTGTGACCTCAGTTTGGATAGCAGGAAATGGTAGTTCAGTAGATTCACCGTGGATGAGTCACGTCTCGGTGGCTGCAAAGCCGAGCCAGAAAATGGGATGCTGACTAATGGAGCACATGGGCTAGAAGGTTCCAAGGAGAAGATGGAGCTTGATGCCAGGGATCTTCCGTGGGCGGCTGAGATTCTAGGTCAAGCCCAGCAACCCGGTAAGTCTCTTTAAAAGGGTGTTTTCTTTTGTCTCCTGGGCTGGATCAGAAGCTCCTACAGGGCACCTGGCGCCATGTTGAAGGCACAATAGGTGCGCAAGAACAGCCCTGGAGGCGACGGGCTTGGGAGAGAAACATCGATGTCGGACGATTTTGGCCAGAGAATACTTGTTTTCCTCATCGCCCAGAGATAGAGGTGCCCCCTAGAGGTGGCAGTGGGTTGGCTCCTCTGTGGATAGATCTGGAATCAGGAAGATCCAAGTTCAAACCCAGCCTCAAGCCACTTACTAGGGGTAGGACTTGGGGAACCCGTTTGGCCTCTGTCTGCTTCAGCTTTCTCTTCTTCGTCACGGGGCTCCTCCTAGCCCCTGCCTCCCAGGGTTGTTATGAGGATCAGAGACAGTCTAAGGAAAGTGCTCCGGAACCTTCCTTAAAGGAAGGCCATTATTACTCTCTTTATTCCCTGCTCTTGTGAGCTATTTCTAGAAATGGGGACTGAGTCCAAAGTTTCATCCTTTTAAGAAACTCCTTCTACCACTAGGGCAGCATCTTCTCCTCCGATAGGGGGATCAAACCCTGCTGCCCACAGAACTCCAGAGTGCAGCCTGAACTAGATTATGATACAATTTTTAAGAAATCAATTTAATCAATTTAAAATAAGTTAATTTAAATAAATAAAATAAACAAAAACCAGAAAAACAGAGATAATATTGTATTTTAGAACTAAATCTCTATGTGGCCTACAGAAAACTTTACTTTGGGGTTAGTGGCCCATGTTTCAGGCATCAAAAATTAATTGATTTGTCCCTAGTCACCTATTTGTCACAGGGAGGACTTGAACACACATCTTCCTGGCTTTGAGTCTAGATCTCTTTCTACAACTCACTATTCCCATTATATAGATGAACAAACTGAACTTCAACAAGGTTAAGGGTTAAGTGGTAAGAGGTAGTGAAATATGAACCTAGATTTGATCATTCTAGGTCCAATGTTCTTGATTCTGTGGTATGCTGACTGTATTTTTATTAGCAGAATTATTGTCAAGCTGTATTTCCACTGTCTCTCATTCTGGGGATAGGAAAGATAAACTCAGTTTCACCAAGAAGACATATATGATAAAGACATAATAATTCCTGTTTGTTTAAGAGGAAAATTTCAAATGTATCTCTTTATCATTTCTTATTTGTCCCATATATACCTTGTTTATATATATATTTGTTTCACATTGACTTCCTTATTAGACTGTCTTTTCTCCCTTAGAGTATCCTCAATGCTTCAGCGTGTGACAGGGGCTGGCACTTTTTCTCTAGTGCCAGCCTCTGTCACAAGCACAGTGCCTGGTACACAGTAGGTGATTAATAAATGTTTACTGTTTGATTGATTCTGGAGGAGAAAAAATTGGAGCATTTGGATACAAAGCTTTTTATTTGTAAAAGTGAGACTGAAATTAGGTTGATGAAACATGTACTGAATCTCAGAATTCACTGGTTTAGAGTCCCCCAAATGCTTTAATAAATCATATTTTTACTTGTGAGCTTGGGATGGGAGTCTAGTAATCAGAGCTATTTTAGAGAGTAGGGTATTAGCTGGGGCACTTGACAGCTTGTCAAGACTCAATTCAATTCCAAAGCACGTGACTAAGAGCCCAATCGTCCCACTTGGAGTGATTCATTGGTAAGTGCCTGCCTGCTACCTGCCTTTTATGGACATGTGCTCTACCTAGGGGGTAGCTCCTAGAATTGCTCAGCACACAGGGAAAACAGAGGCATTTGAACATGAAACTTCATTTACTACAGAATTGAAAAATATGCTAAATTAAGACTCAGAAGCCCAATTCCACTAAAAAAGAAATAAAAACATGTAGCCAGCCAGGCTTCCATGCAGGCAGCACCAGCCTAACCTTAGGCACAATCAAATAATAAAACAAGAAGCATTTATTAATCACCTGTGATGTGCCAGGCACTGGGCTAAGAGTTAGAGAGCTAGAAAGAAAAGCAAAAGCTTGAACAGTTCCTGCTCTCAAGGGGCTCACAGTCTAACCCGGGAGACAACATACAACTTGTAGGAACAAGCTATAAACAAAAGAGATTGGAGGTTATCCATAGATGAGAAGGCATTAGCATTAAAGAGGACCAGGAAAGGAAAGATGTTCTCCCCAAGGGTGTCCAGGACCTCAGGGGATGCTCCTAGAATCCTCCTCTCCCCCATTTCTCCCATCACCTCTTTCTTCTACCTCCCATTAGTGTTTTGCTCATACCTAGGTTCAAATCTTGCCTCTGAAATGTACTGATCATGGGCAGGCCATTTAAGACCTATATTCTACATCACTCCATGAGAGAAGGTTCCAACCTGCCCTAATAGAAAGTAGTATTTACTGAGAGCTCCTTCTTTGAAGGATACCATAGGTCTGGTGCTATATCTGTGTGCCTACAAGCGATACATGTGCTTTCCTTTGATAGAATTTAATCTTCTTAAGGGCAGGACTAATTTTTAAATTTTTATTATTCTTAGGACCCAACAGGTAAATTTAATTTAATTAATCACAATTAATTAATTGATTATTAAATGCTTCTTAACATATTTAGGTACATGAATCAAAAAGACCTACTTTCAAATCTAGTTTTAGATTCCTATTACTTTTGAGACTCTGGGCAAGTCACTTAACATCTGCCTTTGTTTTCTCATCTGTAAAATAGGAAAAATAGTAGTATCTACCTCCCAGCATTGTTGTGAAGATAATAGGAGATATTTAAAAGGCACTTTGCAGACCCAAGACTGCTCTATGAATATTATTATATATAAATATAAACATTATATATTACATTAATATTATTATTATTACAGATTATTTTCTCTTCCTCCTTTTCACTGGGGAAATATTGAGTAACCGAAACCCTTGTAAGAAATTTGCCCAATCAAGCAAAATAAATCCCTACACTGGCCATATCTCATTTTGCTTAAATGCTTATTGGTTTATGATTGGTCCTGGCCTAAAGTGACCTTTGGGATGGGGGAGTGGCTCAGAATGTTCTTAGGGATGAGTATCTCTCATTACTGTGTGTTCTCTATGCAGAAATGACTTTACCCCAGACAAGGCATAGGGCCACCGCAATTACCAAAGCATACACCATCCCCCAGCTTCCTTGACCTCATTTCAGAGTCATTTGGGAAGGCTTTGTGTATCAAGGAGGGTTTGGATTAGAACAAGAACTGAATCAAAAAGATGTTCTTCCTGTGCAGTCTCGGTGTTCCTGACTTCGTGAGACATTTCATTTGGGTAATTTTCCCTTTGTTTGGGGGAGAATGATGGACTAGAAAGATCGCCAAGACCCAAACAATCTGAAGCTCAGTTCCTGCCTCTGAGAATTATTCATCATAGGATCTCAACCAAGTTGGAGCCTAGTTATTCCTCTGAGCCTCAGTCTCCCCTTCTGTAAAACGAGACAATGCTTTTCATGACTACCTCCCAAGGTTGCTTTTTTTCTAAAGTCTACCAGCCCTCAGATGGGGTCTTTTAAGGGATGTGCTTCAATGGATTTGTTTGCTCACTCAGGTCAGGACACTCTTCTCCAGCACAGACTTCAGCTCTCTCCCTACCTTTTCATTCTGTGGAATTCTTGTTATTGCTTTCCCACAAATCCTTAATATATCATAGACATGAATGTGTCACTCCCCTGCTCAAGGAGCTGCCATGACCTCCTATTACTTTAGTGAAAATACAAACTCTGCTGTGTGGCATTTAGAGCTTTTCCTACCTTTGCCTTAACCTATCTTTTCAGACCCATTTTCATTATTTTTGGCTAAATTCCAGCCAAATTGGCCAATTTGCTCAGCCTTAGCCTTGACATTCACCCCCCTCTGTTTTTGCCTCTCTGACTGGAATGTTCTCATTTTTGCCTTCAGGACTATCAATTTTTTTTCAAAGTTCAGCAACTATTCCCATCTCCTCATTAGTAGGCATTTCCTGATTCTCTCATGTATTATTAATTCCACTCCTCCCAAAATACAGGTTTCCCTTCCACATCACTGGGGATAGGAGTGTGTGAAGAGAGAATTAACTCTCTTTGTCTATTTTAATGTAATCTATCAGCAACCTTTAACTCAATCAATCATGAACTCAAAGTACCCCTACTTAACGCTTAAGGGAAAGAATTCACAAGTCACTTACTAGAGAAAATCCTCACCTCCAAAGGGCACTGTCCAACCCTGGGCAGTGGTAGGCAAATTGAAAGACTGCAATTGGTTTCTGTGAAGAGGGGCAAAGGCAGGAAATGATGTGGAAAAAAGGGGGTATAAAAGAAGAGACGAACATGGTCTGGTCCTCTTTCCTTTCTTGGTTTTTGGAGAGACTCTTCCATTGGATTCTGCATTGGTGAGTAGAACTGTAGAGCCATACCTTTCCTGTAGTCATTTTGCATTGGTGGAACTCTGGCTGAAGACACCACCAGGACTTCTGGCTGAGGACTACTGGGACTTGAGGGAATCCTTGCTGGGGGCTGAGCCTGACTTCACCGGATCAGCACTTAGGCTGGTAGGCTAGACAAGGCTCTGACTTCTTCCTACATTGCTCACTTTCAATATCTTTATCTTGTTGTAAATAAAAACTGTTAACAGTCATTTTGACTTAGAGGCTAATATTTTATAAATGGCGACTGCTTTTATAACTCTCATATTGAGTCAAACCCAATTTTAAATATTTCAAGTGCAATGTCCTTGTCATCTGGAAAATCCATGGAAAAAAATTTTTGGCCCTCCCTTTGCACCAGAGAAGAAATCAGAATATTTTCTTTTTCTTTTATAGAGTATCTTAGTACCTTTTTGTAAAATTTGGATTAAGTATTTGGTGATAGGTTACATTCAGGTCAATGTTAAGAGAGCTTTCCATTTCTAGCCTTTGTGTGTCATCTGCTGGCTTTCACATTCCTTTCATAAACTTTAATTTGTTAAAAGAAATTGTGAATATTTATGGTTTTAAAAGATAAAATATATTGACATTTTCTATGCTAAATGTATATTTCATGCATTTCTGGATTTCTAAGTGTTTTCTCTGTCATCACCTGGCCTTTGTGTATTATTTGTGGCTTCTAAAAAACTCCTCCCCAAATCCCCATTTAGTTTTTCTTATGTCAACCCATGATATCTTGAACTTGTAGTGGAAAAACTTGCAGTGTAGAAGGGATAACTAGACTTTTAAATTTTTGGCATACATTTTGTCTTTACTTATTCATATGTTGTTTTCCCCAGTATAACATAACCTCCTTGAGAGCAGGCACTAGCTTTTGTTTATTTTGTTTTTATAGTCTCAGATCCTTGAGAGCAGAGACTGTTTCATTATGGTCTTTATATCCCTAGTACTTAGCATACTAGTTGAGTAAGAGTGAGGATCTTTAAAATGAGCTTCAGGTATTCCTTTTGACCTTTTAATATTTCATGGATATTCCTACACTGTACTCTCCCTTCACCTTTGATCCCTCTATGTGCCTTGCAAGGTATTAAAATCTCTTTTGCAAATTCATCTCTATACTCTCAATGGCTATATTTCCCAAGAGGTGAGATTTGGCTTTTCTGTAGTTCAGGAACAGAGAGAAGTTAATTGTCCCACATGGGCACAGAAGTCAAGAAAGTCTGCTTATTAATATGTCATGCTAACCACTGAGCAAACCAGAATAATACAGTAAAGGTCATTTAAACAAAGAGGTCATCAGCTTAGCTCGTCATCTTTGGTGATGGTTATAAAAACAGGAGATTGGACTTCCGGTTAAGATGGCGGCTTAGAGAAAGCTGAAGTTCAGATCTCCGGAAAACCCTTCCCGACCGATCTCAAACTAGAAGCTCCTAAGGCGCCGAAATTCAAAACGATCAACAGCACAGACCCTGGGAACCCTCCTCCTGGACCTGGACCCGGTTCAAAAGGTACGGCTCCCCTTAAAAGCCAGAACCCGAGATCCCTCGGACCTCAGGGGTAGGAGCGCAGAGTCCAAGGCTCCCGGAAGCGGCAGCCGCGCCGGGCTCAGAGAGCAGGGTCTGAGGAACAACAACCCTCAGGGTCTTCTACCCAAGTCCCAGTCCGGGTGAAAGTTACTGCCTGGGGCTTCCGCTGCAAAGAGCCGGTTGGTCAAAGAGCCGGTCGGTCCAGGTGAAAGTTACTGCCTGGGGCCTCCGCTGCAAAGAGCCGGTCGGTCCGGGTGAAAGTTACTGCCTGGGGCCTCCGCTGCAGAGAGCTGGTCAAAACAACAGCAACCCTCAGGGCGGGCAAGACAGCCTCACGGGCTGGATCCTGCTATCCAAGTCTCAGTGAAAGTCTGTGCTCTCGGAGCTTGGGGAAGCGGCAGCCCATCCCCCCGCAGGCCGACGAAACAGCCTCACGGCCAGGGATTCTGAAGGCAACTTCCGGAAATCGAGCCAGGGGGAGAGTGTGGCCTCGTGGTCCGACCCTTCCATTCCAGTTCCAGTGAGGCATATTCAGTTTAACCCAGGGAACGCTCATAGAACCAACATCTGCCCAGGACTAAAGCCTCTGATCACCAGACAAAGACAAGAAAAGCCAATCCTCCACGTTCAGAGATGACAAATTCCACAGAAGCACAGAAGCCCCAAAATACCAAGAAAAATAAGAAGAAAGGGGCGACTCTGGACACATTCTATGGAGCCAAAATACAAAATACAGAGCAGATAGAAGAAGATATACAAGAAAATTCTCCAAAATCTTCCAAAGGAAATAGAAACTCTCCACAAACCCATGAAGAATTTGAATCAGAAAGGACCAAAAAGATGGAAGCCCTCTGGGAGGAAAAGTGGGAAATGATGCAAAAGAAATTCACGCATCTACAAAACCAGTTTGACCAAACTGTAAAAGAAAACCAGGCTTTAAAGCAAGAACTAATAAAGCAAAGCCAAAACACCAAGAAATTAGAAGAGAACATAAAATATCTCACCGACAAGGTGATAGATCTGGAAAACAGGGGGAGAAGAGAAAATTTAAGAATAATTGGACTCCCAGAAAAGCCAGAAATAAACACCAAACTGGACATGGTGATACAAGATATAATCAAAGAAAATTGCCCAGAGATTCTAGAACAAGGGGGCAATACAGCCACTGACAGAGCTCACAGAACACCTTCTACACTAAACCCCCAAAAGACAACTCCCAGGAATGTAATTGCCAAATTCCAAAGCTATCAAACAAAAGAAAAAATCCTACAGGAAGCCAGAAAAAGACAATTTAGATATAAAGGAATGCCAATCAGGGTCACACAAGACCTTGCAAGTTATACGCTGAATGATCGTAAGGCATGGAACATGATCTTCAGAAAGGCAAGAGAGCTGGGTCTCCAACCAAGAATCAGCTACCCAGCAAAACTGACTATATACTTCCAAGGGAAAGTATGGGCATTCAACAAAATAGAAGACTTCCAACTTTTTGCAAAGAAAAGACCAGAGCTCTGTGGAAAGTTTGATACCGAAAATCAAAGAGCAAGGAATACCTGAAAAGGTAAATATTAAGGAAAGGGGAAAAATGTTATCTTCTTTTACTCAAACTCTCTTCTATAAGGACTACATTTATATCAACCTATGTATATTAATATGTGGGGAAAATGTAATGTATAAATAGGGGGTAAAGAAAGACCAAATAGAATAATGGTTCTCACACAAAGATTCACAGGGGAAGGGGAGGGGAAGAAAACTCCTATAAGAAGGAGAGGAAGGGGGGGGGGTTTACTTAAACCTCAATCTCAGGGAAATCAACTCTGAGAGGGAAAAACATCCAGATCCATTGGGATCTTGAATTCTATCTTACCCAACAAGGGTAAGGAGAAGGGAAAACCAAGGGGAGGAGGGGGAGAGGGAGAACAAAAAGGGAGGGAAAGAGAGGGGGGAGGGGGAGGGAACAAAAAGGGAGGGACTAAAAAGGGAAACATCAAGGGAGGGGACAAGGGGGACTGATTCAAAGTAAATCACTGGACTAAAAGGTAGAGCCGAAGAAGAAAAGGTTAGAATTAGGGAAGGCAATCAAAATGCCAGGGAGTCCACAAATGACAATCATAACTTTGAACGTGAATGGGATGAACTCACACCCATAAAACGTAGACGAATAGCTGAATGGATTAGAATCCAAAACCCTACCATATGTTGTCTTCAAGAAACACACATGAGGCGGGTTGACACCCACAAGGTCAGAATTAAAGGATGGAGTAAGACCTTCTGGGCCTCAACTGATAGAAAGAAGGCAGGAGTGGTAATCATGATATCTGATAAAGCCAATGCAAAAATAGACCTGATCAAAAGGGATAGGGAAGGTAATTATATTTTGTTAAAAGGGACTCTAGACAATGAGGAAATATCATTAATCAACATGTATGCACCAAATAATATAGCACCCAAATTTCTAATGGAGAAACTAGGAGAATTGAAGGAAGAAATAGACAATAAAACCATACTAGTGGGAGACTTAAACCAACCATTATCAAATTTAGATAAATCAAATCAAAAAATAAATAAGAAAGAGGTAAAAGAAGTGAATGAAATCTTAGAAAAATTAGAATTAATAGACATATGGAGAAAAATAAATAGGGATAAAAAGGAATACACCTTCTTCTCAGCACCACATGGCACATTCACAAAAATTGACCATACATTAGGTCACAGAAACATAGCACACAAATGCAAAAAAGCAGAAATAATGAATGCAGCCTTCTCAGATCACAAGGCAATAAAAATAATGATTAGTAATGGTACATGGAAAACCAAATCTAAAACCAATTGGAAATTAAACAATATGATACTCCAAAACCGTTTAGCTAAAGAAGAAATCATAGAAACAATTAATAATTTCATCAAGGAAAATGACAATGGCGAAACATCCTTTCAAACCTTTTGGGATGCAGCCAAAGCGGTAATCAGAGGCAAATTCATATCCCTGAAAGCTCATATTAACAAACAAGGGAGAGCAGAGATCAATCAATTGGAAATGCAATTGAAAAAACTCGAAAGCGATCAAATTAAAAACCCCCAGCAGAAAACCAAATTAGAAATCCTAAAAATTAAGGGAGAAATTAATAAAATCGAAAGTGATAGAACTATTGATTTAATAAATAAGACAAGAAGCTGGTACTTTGAAAAAACAAACAAAATAGACAAAGTACTGGTCAATCTAATTAAAAAAAGGAAGGAAGAAAAGCAAATTCACAGCATTAAAGATGAAAAGGGGGACAGCACCTCCAATGAGGAGGAAATTAAGGCAATCATTAGAAATTACTTTGCCCAATTATATGGCAATAAATACACCAATTTAGGAGAAATGGATGAATATATACAAAAATACAAACTGCCTAGACTAACAGAAGAGGAAATAGAATTCTTAAATAATCCCATATCAGAAATTGAAATCCATCAAGCCATCAAAGAACTTCCTAAGAAAAAATCCCCAGGGCCTGATGGATTCACCTGTGAATTCTATCAAACATTCAGAGAACAATTAACCCCAATACTATACAAACTATTTGACATAATAAGCAAAGAGGGAGTTCTACCAAACTCCTTTTACGACACAAACATGGTACTGATTCCAAAACCAGGCAGGTCAAAAACAGAGAAAGAAAACTATAGACCAATCTCCCTAATGAATATAGATGCAAAAATTTTAAATAGGATACTAGCAAAAAGACTCCAGCAAGTGATCAGAAAGATCATTCACCATGATCAAGTAGGATTCATACCAGGGATGCAGGGCTGGTTCAACATTAGGAAAACCATCCACATAATTGACCACATCAACAAGCAAACTAGCAAGAACCACATGATTATCTCAATAGATGCAGAAAAAGCCTTTGATAAAATACAACACCCATTCCTATTAAAAACACTAGAAAGCATAGGAATAGAAGGGTCATTCCTAAAAATAATAAACAGTATATATCTAAAACCAACAGCTAATATCATCTGCAATGGGGATAAACTAGATGCATTCCCAATAAGATCAGGAGTGAAACAAGGATGCCCATTATCACCTCTACTATTTGACATTGTACTAGAAACACTAGCAGTAGCAATTAGAGAAGATAAAGAAATTGAAGGTATCAGAATAGGCAAGGAGGAGACCAAATTATCACTCTTTGCGGATGACATGATGGTCTACTTAAAGAATCCTAGAGATTCAACCAAAAAGCTAATTGAAATAATCAACAACTTTAGCAAAGTTGCAGGATACAAAATAAACCCACATAAATCATCAGCTTTTCTATATATCTCCAACACAGCTCAGCAGCAAGAACTAGAAAGAGAAATCCCATTCAAAATCACCTTAGACAAAATAAAATACCTAGGAATCTATCTCCCAAGACAAACACAGGAACTATATGAACACAACTACAAAACACTCGCCACACAACTAAAACTAGACTTGAACAATTGGAAAAACATTAACTGCTCATGGATAGGACGAGCCAATATAATAAAAATGACCATCCTACCCAAACTTATTTATCTATTTAGTGCCATACCCATTGAACTACCAAAATACTTCTTCACTGATTTAGAAAAAACCATAACAAAGTTCATTTGGAAGAACAAAAGATCAAGGATATCCAGGGAAATAATGAAAAAAAAACACATATGATGGGGGCCTTGCAGTCCCAGACCTCAAACTATATTACAAAGCAGCAGTCATCAAAACAATTTGGTACTGGCTAAGAAACAGAAAGGAAGATCAGTGGAATAGACTGGGGGAAAACGACCTCAGCAAGACAGTATACGATAAACCCAAAGATCCCAGCTTTTGGGACAAAAATCCACTATTCGATAAAAACTGCTGGGAAAATTGGAAGACAGTGTGGGAGAGACTAGGAATAGATCAACACCTCACACCCTACACCAAGATAAATTCAAAATGGGTGAGTGACTTAAACATAAAGAAGGAAACC